>NW_015114175.1:85261-122344 GCF_001443285.1 Poecilia latipinna | reverse complement strand
CAAATCAGTATTTCCAAAATTACAGCTTAAAAAAAAGCTTTTTTTTTAAAACAGGTTAAGTACAGAAACTCACCTTTATGTTGGTTTTTAATCCAGAGGTTGATTCTTCGGTGTAATCAACTTTTCTGTGTTTGTGGTAAGAGTGAATGTCTAATATGAACCCAAAAGTTTTTTTCTGTTTTACCATCTAAGCTCCAGTATGCAAAGTAGAAATGAGCACAGAAAAAACAAACAAACATATGAAACGTTAAACCTTTGTCATCTGCTGGGGAAATGTCCTGAGTATCATTTCCACCGTCAGTGACAGCTTCTGCATGTAAACATCCACCTTTTATTTCTCTGCAGCATCTCTCTAACGTCACATTTATTCATTTTTCTGCATCAAATTGTGGATTAAAATTTTAAAGCAAAGTTTTATTAAGTTGGAGACAAACAAGTCTATGAAATGTCTCTGAAACTAGAGAAGCACATTCAAATGAAAAGCTGGTATGATCAGACCTAATTTATTTAAATGTTTCTCTGAACTGGAGCATTAGTCTGTCAGGATTTAAATGGAAATATTAACAAATCCTGCTGAGCATTCAAATCATCTGCGCAGTTTCTCTCTGTTCATTTATTTATCCTCAGTGCTTTCAGACAAAAAAGGTCAAAACACACAAAAAAAACATCCAACTGGAAGCTTTATTTCAACATTCACAGCAAATTTACAAAGTATAATTGTTTATACGGCAATGAAAACATGTAACTATGGTTATATGTCATAGTTTAAAATAAAGCAAGGAAGCCTATTTATTACACTGTGGCTTTAATTTGAGTTTGAATAAAAAATATGTTTCCCAAAAAGAAGTTCTTCTATTAAATTAATAATTTAGCTTTGTTCAACACTCAAAACAAAGTAAGGAACGAGAAAACAGCATAAAAAATTAAAACTGTGCAGCTGCATGTGAATTTAACAGACAGTGGAATCAGTTTAAGATGTTTGTCTGAAATAGTTAAAGTATTTGGATATGCTGTTCATGGTATAATAAAATAAAACAGGTGTCAGTGTTTTTCTGAACACAAACTAATGCAAAACTAAGCCAACATAGCCAAAAATAAAACAAAATAAAATGACGCATTTTCTGCTGCTTTTAACAGCATTTTATCTTTTTTCTTTTGTGCAGAAACAGCAGAGGTAACACCAGGCTGCAAGGCAGAGAGAAGAAGAAATCACACATCAATATCCCACATTTCTGTTTCTCTTCAAGAGTAACAAATCTGTCGAGAGAAGATGCTAAAATATTTCCTCCAAATCTGAACAGCAGCACAGCCAGAATGAGCATGATGGTGCAGAGAGCCCTGAGCTTCACTGGATCCACTCTGTGTGAGTCTCTGCCTCTTTCCCCCGGCTTTGGGTGAATTAGAGTGCAGAGGATAGAGATGCTACAGAAGGACATGACGATTACGGCCATGGGAACAAAAGAATAGGAGATGAAGATGATGAACATGCTGCCCAAAACAAATAACAGAGGAATGACAGAAAAGGTGACCAGCCACACACAGGTGAGGACGGCGTTTCTGACTCTGATGTTTTTCTTATTCTTCAGACTCATAAAAGTCATGGGGTGAACAACGGCGAGGTAACGTTCGATGCAGGTCAGGGTGTGAAAGAAGAGCTGTCCGCAAAAGTTGATGGGCAAAAAGCCGATGCCCACCACGGTCAACAGTTCCACCTTAGCATGAATGCCACAAAATATGGCCAAGAGCACAACGACGCTGATCAGCTCCACGGCGACCATGTGATACGTAAAGAGATCCGACTGGCTCGTCTTCCTGCTGGAACCCTGCGGCCACTGTTTCAGAGCGACGCTGAGGATGAAGACGCAGAGCGGCAGGATTACAAAGACGTTGGTGAAGATGACAGAGTTGATGATGTAAGCACCAAGTGTGGAGCTGAAGCAGCGGAAGAACCGACAGACGACATGCGAGCTGGCCTGGGGGTCGGCTGGGAGAGACGCGTTGATGGAGGAAGAGCAGTTGATTTGCATTTCTGGTGAAAAATCAACAGCAGACAAATACAAGAGGCTTTGTGAGAGACGTGCCATAATATTGCCTCTTATATAGTATGGAGACGCTTAACTTTGCGCATTAAACCAACTTTAAAGGTTAGAATTAGCAGTCTTTCTCAAACTGTGATGGTCCGCGGGCACCCCCTAGTGGGCCGCGAGGTACTGCATGTAAACGACCGTTTATTTGCCGTGACGTCACTCAAAGTGCGACGCTACAGCTAGCTTACCGAAGGATTGTGTTTAAAAATAATACCGGAAATGTGGCTTAAAACAGGATCACTAAAAAGAAAGCTTGCTGGAAGGTTTCTCAGGGTGAGTTGGAGAACATTTTTGAACATTATTACTACTCATAACATGCCACAGTAATGCAGATGTAGGTCTGCGGCTGTGCTGAGCGCCATATGCCGTGATGAGGCGGTGAGCAGCGCCGCGCCCCCCGCTGTGAAGTCACTGCACAAAGACAACACTGCAAAACTGGGGAATGAACAGGAACCACTTTCACATTTTCAAAATAATTCACCAGTCAGTCTACATTTTCTTGAAATCCTAGCCAAGTCTATGTTTATTTATACAAATGTTGATAATATAGATATTATGGCTAAGTATATTAGTGTATAATACAAACAAAACTCGGACTTAATTCTGAAACTTTATTATGTAAGACTGATTTTAATCAAGTTTGTTTACAACATTTTAATATTACAGATGTGTTTTAAGCTAATAATTTCACTGCAATACTGCAATATTGGCGCATCACACAGTAAACATGTGAAAAGGGATGAATGAGAAATTGCCAAAAAATTGACAAATAGACATAAAACTAAAAACAGTTTTACTTCAGCATTAAATGTTTCTTTAAAAAAAAACTTACATGTTTACACTTCATGTTCCGTTTTTGTTTGATTGTAGAGCAAAATGAACTGTAAAACTATAACATATTAAGTAATTGATGTTATGTCACTGTAAGTATTATTATGATTATTAATATTATATAACAAAATGTACTCACTGTTCTGCCTCTGAGCTGTTCCACCTGCACCTGAACTGTGCAGCGATTTATTCTTTGTCTTGTCCATCTCAAGCTCATTTCTTTCTAAATATGATGGATGTTTTATGGATTTAAATAAGCTGTGAAATGAAGTAGCTGCTCATATAAATCACCAGAACACCTGTGTTTATTTGTTATTTTAATGGACACAATTAGCACTTAATACACCTGCTTTCAAACTACCAGCATCACAAGGTCATCTGGGAAATGTGTTGGTCAATATTTGGTTTATGTAAATATGACTGAATATACAGCACTGTGCACAGATTGATTGATTGATTGATTGATTGATCCCTCTAAAATATTATTTTCCTATGGAGTCATATAATTTACTCTTGAGCAATCCTTCTTTAGACTTAGACAACATTTCAAAGCTGTTCTTTCCATCATTTCTGCTTATTTCACTGACATTTCATATAAGATTTATTTATAATTTTGTGAATCAAGCTGATATTAAAACAACTTCTGGAAATAAAAATTATACAATTATTTATAGTTACACATTTGATTACTTATTCAAATATCCAAAAGGTATTTCAATTGAAAAAGAATTGACACACTTAATTGAAAATTAAAATGTGATTTCTAAATGAACTTTTTGCTCTAATCTCAGTGTACAGAAGATTAAAAAAATGAAATATTGAAAAAACATTTGCAGACGCTTCACTTTTTTTCTGATATTTTTATTGTAAACACTGAACATCCTAAGATGCAGGAGAGAAATCTGTATTATTAAAAATAATCACACATGTTGCTTTTTGCCCAGATATTTAAGTTTTCATTGCTAGTCAAACAGCAGCTTGCAGTTTGATGCAAAACTTCTTAAACATTTTTTTAATTTTACATCTTACAAATACTACAATGTTCAGTGTACACAAAACTGAGGTGACTGAAATATGATCATAAAACAATAAAAACATGTTTTAACCTTAAACGTTCTGTGCTGCTTAGATTACCAGTCTTTTTACGTCGAGTTGTTTGTCTGAATTTGTCTGAATAGCTACATACAGACAAGCAAAACAAGATTGTGGATAAATGATAAAATAAAGATCCTCAAAAATTATAAGTAATTTTTTAAGGGAAATTGAGATTTGATATGCAAGTAAAGGTTTTGAATCAGATAAGATTATTAAGTGATTTGAATAATAAGGCACACAAATGCAATATAAAAGACAAACTCTCATTGCTAAGCTGATCTCAGATTTTATGTCTGCACTACTTCAAAGGTAACAACTGGGGTTTNTTTTTTTAAAACAGGTTAAGTACAGAAACTCACCTTTATGTTGGTTTTTAATCCAGAGGTTGATTCTTCGGTGTAATCAACTTTTCTGTGTTTGTGGTAAGAGTGAATGTCTAATATGAACCCAAAAGTTTTTTTCTGTTTTACCATCTAAGCTCCAGTATGCAAAGTAGAAATGAGCACAGAAAAAACAAACAAACATATGAAACGTTAAACCTTTGTCATCTGCTGGGGAAATGTCCTGAGTATCATTTCCACCGTCAGTGACAGCTTCTGCATGTAAACATCCACCTTTTATTTCTCTGCAGCATCTCTCTAACGTCACATTTATTCATTTTTCTGCATCAAATTGTGGATTAAAATTTTAAAGCAAAGTTTTATTAAGTTGGAGACAAACAAGTCTATGAAATGTCTCTGAAACTAGAGAAGCACATTCAAATGAAAAGCTGGTATGATCAGACCTAATTTATTTAAATGTTTCTCTGAACTGGAGCATTAGTCTGTCAGGATTTAAATGGAAATATTAACAAATCCTGCTGAGCATTCAAATCATCTGCGCAGTTTCTCTCTGTTCATTTATTTATCCTCAGTGCTTTCAGACAAAAAAGGTCAAAACACACAAAAAAAACATCCAACTGGAAGCTTTATTTCAACATTCACAGCAAATTTACAAAGTATAATTGTTTATACGGCAATGAAAACATGTAACTATGGTTATATGTCATAGTTTAAAATAAAGCAAGGAAGCCTATTTATTACACTGTGGCTTTAATTTGAGTTTGAATAAAAAATATGTTTCCCAAAAAGAAGTTCTTCTATTAAATTAATAATTTAGCTTTGTTCAACACTCAAAACAAAGTAAGGAACGAGAAAACAGCATAAAAAATTAAAACTGTGCAGCTGCATGTGAATTTAACAGACAGTGGAATCAGTTTAAGATGTTTGTCTGAAATAGTTAAAGTATTTGGATATGCTGTTCATGGTATAATAAAATAAAACAGGTGTCAGTGTTTTTCTGAACACAAACTAATGCAAAACTAAGCCAACATAGCCAAAAATAAAACAAAATAAAATGACGCATTTTCTGCTGCTTTTAACAGCATTTTATCTTTTTTCTTTTGTGCAGAAACAGCAGAGGTAACACCAGGCTGCAAGGCAGAGAGAAGAAGAAATCACACATCAATATCCCACATTTCTGTTTCTCTTCAAGAGTAACAAATCTGTCGAGAGAAGATGCTAAAATATTTCCTCCAAATCTGAACAGCAGCACAGCCAGAATGAGCATGATGGTGCAGAGAGCCCTGAGCTTCACTGGATCCACTCTGTGTGAGTCTCTGCCTCTTTCCCCCGGCTTTGGGTGAATTAGAGTGCAGAGGATAGAGATGCTACAGAAGGACATGACGATTACGGCCATGGGAACAAAAGAATAGGAGATGAAGATGATGAACATGCTGCCCAAAACAAATAACAGAGGAATGACAGAAAAGGTGACCAGCCACACACAGGTGAGGACGGCGTTTCTGACTCTGATGTTTTTCTTATTCTTCAGACTCATAAAAGTCATGGGGTGAACAACGGCGAGGTAACGTTCGATGCAGGTCAGGGTGTGAAAGAAGAGCTGTCCGCAAAAGTTGATGGGCAAAAAGCCGATGCCCACCACGGTCAACAGTTCCACCTTAGCATGAATGCCACAAAATATGGCCAAGAGCACAACGACGCTGATCAGCTCCACGGCGACCATGTGATACGTAAAGAGATCCGACTGGCTCGTCTTCCTGCTGGAACCCTGCGGCCACTGTTTCAGAGCGACGCTGAGGATGAAGACGCAGAGCGGCAGGATTACAAAGACGTTGGTGAAGATGACAGAGTTGATGATGTAAGCACCAAGTGTGGAGCTGAAGCAGCGGAAGAACCGACAGACGACATGCGAGCTGGCCTGGGGGTCGGCTGGGAGAGACGCGTTGATGGAGGAAGAGCAGTTGATTTGCATTTCTGGTGAAAAATCAACAGCAGACAAATACAAGAGGCTTTGTGAGAGACGTGCCATAATATTGCCTCTTATATAGTATGGAGACGCTTAACTTTGCGCATTAAACCAACTTTAAAGGTTAGAATTAGCAGTCTTTCTCAAACTGTGATGGTCCGCGGGCACCCCCTAGTGGGCCGCGAGGTACTGCATGTAAACGACCGTTTATTTGCCGTGACGTCACTCAAAGTGCGACGCTACAGCTAGCTTACCGAAGGATTGTGTTTAAAAATAATACCGGAAATGTGGCTTAAAACAGGATCACTAAAAAGAAAGCTTGCTGGAAGGTTTCTCAGGGTGAGTTGGAGAACATTTTTGAACATTATTACTACTCATAACATGCCACAGTAATGCAGATGTAGGTCTGCGGCTGTGCTGAGCGCCATATGCCGTGATGAGGCGGTGAGCAGCGCCGCGCCCCCCGCTGTGAAGTCACTGCACAAAGACAACACTGCAAAACTGGGGAATGAACAGGAACCACTTTCACATTTTCAAAATAATTCACCAGTCAGTCTACATTTTCTTGAAATCCTAGCCAAGTCTATGTTTATTTATACAAATGTTGATAATATAGATATTATGGCTAAGTATATTAGTGTATAATACAAACAAAACTCGGACTTAATTCTGAAACTTTATTATGTAAGACTGATTTTAATCAAGTTTGTTTACAACATTTTAATATTACAGATGTGTTTTAAGCTAATAATTTCACTGCAATACTGCAATATTGGCGCATCACACAGTAAACATGTGAAAAGGGATGAATGAGAAATTGCCAAAAAATTGACAAATAGACATAAAACTAAAAACAGTTTTACTTCAGCATTAAATGTTTCTTTAAAAAAAAACTTACATGTTTACACTTCATGTTCCGTTTTTGTTTGATTGTAGAGCAAAATGAACTGTAAAACTATAACATATTAAGTAATTGATGTTATGTCACTGTAAGTATTATTATGATTATTAATATTATATAACAAAATGTACTCACTGTTCTGCCTCTGAGCTGTTCCACCTGCACCTGAACTGTGCAGCGATTTATTCTTTGTCTTGTCCATCTCAAGCTCATTTCTTTCTAAATATGATGGATGTTTTATGGATTTAAATAAGCTGTGAAATGAAGTAGCCGCTCATAAATCACCAGAACACCTGTGTTTATTTGTTATTTTAATGGACACAATTAGCACTTAATACACCTGCTTTCAAACTACCAGCATCACAAGGTCATCTGGGAAATGTGTTGGTCAATATTTGGTTTATGTAAATATGACTGAATATACAGCACTGTGCACAGATTGATTGATTGATTGATTGATTGATCCCTCTAAATTATTATTTTCCTATGGAGTCATATAATTTACTCTTGAGCAATCCTTCTTCAGACTTAGACGACATTTCAAAGCTGTTCTTTCCATCATTTCTGCTTATTTCACTGACATTTCATATAAGATTTACTTTTAATTTGTCAATCAAGCTGATATGAAAACAACTTCTGGAAATAAAAATTATACAATTATTTATAGTTACACATTTCATCACTTATTCAAATATCCAAAATGTATTTCAATTGAAAAAGAATTGACACACTTAATTGAAAATTAAAATGTGATTTCTAAATGAACTTTTTGCTCTAATCTCAGTGTACAGAAGATTAAAAAAATGAAATATTGAAAAAACATTTGCAGACGCTTCACTTTTTTTCTGATATTTTTATTGTAAACACTGAACATCCTAAGATGCAGGAGAGAAATCTGTATTATTAAAAATAATCACACATGTTGCTTTTTGCCCAGATATTTAAGTTTTCATTGCTAGTCAAACAGCAGCTTGCAGTTTGATGCAAAACTTCTTAAACATTTTTTTAATTTTACATCTTACAAATACTACAATGTTCAGTGTACACAAAACTGAGGTGACTGAAATATGATCATAAAACAATAAAAACATGTTTTAACCTTAAACGTTCTGTGCTGCTTAGATTACCAGTCTTTTTACGTCGAGTTGTTTGTCTGAATTTGTCTGAATAGCTACATACAGACAAGCAAAACAAGATTGTGGATAAATGATAAAATAAAGATCCTCAAAAATTATAAGTAATTTTTTAAGGGAAATTGAGATTTGATATGCAAGTAAAGGTTTTGAATCAGATAAGATTATTAAGTGATTTGAATAATAAGGCACACAAATGCAATATAAAAGACAAACTCTCATTGCTAAGCTGATCTCAGATTTTATGTCTGCACTACTTCAAAGGTAACAACTGGGGTTTATAACTCAACAGTAAATTGACACAATGTTGTGTTTCTCTGCAAAACACAAAATCTTACCAAGTATGTTTGTCTAGTTTCCAAGGCAAATATCTTAGCATGGTTGAAATAAGACAAAACTAACTGACAAGTAACTTTTAAGCAAGAAATAGAAGCTTGTTTTCAGCCAATAAATCCTTAATATTGATGAAAAAGTTCTAGTTCCACTGGCAGATTGACTTGGTCACAAAATGGGAAGAAATTTTTGTCATAAGTAAAATAATCTGCCAGTGGAACTAGAACTTCTTCATCAATGTTAAGAAAGGATTGACGTTAAACAACCTCATGTATCTTGCTGATAAATCACTTAGCAGCAAGTCTTATTAAAAGTGTAAAAAGATATTTAGACTAGAAATTAGACCAAAAATATTTGGTAAGATTTTTTTCAGTGTGTG
Organism: Poecilia latipinna; assembly: GCF_001443285.1. NCBI lineage: Eukaryota > Metazoa > Chordata > Actinopteri > Cyprinodontiformes > Poeciliidae > Poecilia > Poecilia latipinna. Next base: position 113,278 of record NW_015114175.1, on the reverse strand, counting down.
CTGAGCTCAGATCTACAGTTTGATTTAGCAACAGATGTGCCACATTTCACAAACCCATATCCGCTGAAATGCACAGAATCTGGTTTGATCCTTTGACTTTTGGTCTAATGTGGGATTTTTCTTGCTCTGTGGAGAAACAGCAGCGGCAGAATGAGGCTGCTGGGCACGCTGAACCAGGACTCAGACAGCCAGATGCTGCAGGTGTTTCCATGCTTCATGTCCTGTGGATCATACAGCCCATTCACACAAATATGGCCTCCAAATCGCACCAGCAGCACTGACAGTATGGCCATGATGGTGTGAAAGGCTCTCCGTTTGGACGGGTCGACCTGCTGCATGCTGCCAGCTCTTCTTCCGGGTCCGGGACGAATCAGAGCACAAAGAACCGAGACGCTGCAGAAGGAGATGATCGCCAGTGAAGTCGGTACCATACAGAATGAAAGAATAGTGAGGATCCTCTGATCGGGTAGCGACAGGTAGCCCAACCCAGCGAGACACGTCAGCCAAACTCCAGCGAGGGTGAAATTTCTCATCCTGATGCCTTTCGCGCTCTTCAGGGCGAGATAGGTGACGGGGTGAACGACGGCCAGATACCGCTCCAAGCAGGTCAGGATGTGAAAGATCATCTGTCCAGAGAAGACGTTCGCGAAGAGGTAGATGCCGATTCCCTCCATGAAAATGTTGTTGGTGTGGATGCCCAGACAGCTGAGGGTGGATCCCAGGACGTTCATCAGCTCCAGGATCACGATGTGGTAGGTGAAGACGTCAGAGTGGCTGAGCGGGCTTCCTTTGGACGGCTGCCGCCATCGCTTCAGAGCCACGCACAGAACGGCCAGGCAGAGCGGCAGGAGGACGAGGTCGTTGAAGACGGCGAGGACGGTGATGCCCACGGTGCCGATGCTAGTGCTCCAGCAGAAATGCAGACGATCAAAGACGGAGAAGGGAGGGAGATGTGATGAGGTGTTGGAGAAGGTGGAGGAGTTTGTTGACATGCCTGTCAGAACGGATGGGAAAATATTGATGGAAAACCAAAAAAATGGAGGAAAACTGTTAGATTCAGGGAGGGATTTGAGCGAACAGGACAACTCAGTGTCTGCCCTCTCTCGCTGCTCTTTATTTATGTGTATCTGTTTGGAATTAACACATATTTGAATGAAAAATAAACAATTTCTAGGACTAACAGACAAATATCGTGCATTTTTAAATGTGAATAAAGTGGCTGCTGAGGGCCTCCACACCACCAGGGGGCCCCCAAGAGCACCGAGCTAGTGTGATAAATATTTATAATATAAACTAAATGTTGTAGCAGATGAAAAACGATTTATATATTAATTATATAGTTTTACACAAATAATGGTTAATCTCTGCTGGGGAAAGAAAACAAGTTTGTTAACTTCTTTATTTTAAATTTAGTTTTTATCAGCTGATGTTACTTTAAATAGGTAAAATATTATCGCAGTTACAAATGCACTCTGTGTTCCAAAATCTAAAATATATACTTCTAAATTTTCTACTCCCCTTCTTACAGGCAATGAGTTCAATAAATATCTCAAACTAACTCAATCATAACCAACCTGTTATGTCTGTAAAAGTTATATTAATATTTTAAACTTAGAAACATTTTTTCACTACTGACTGACCAGATTTCAGTCAGTCAGTGAGGTGACTTTATTAGACTCAGAACATTTCTTACATTATTAAAAATAATAATAATGTAAGATTGACACATTAAAATGTGTCAATAAAAAGATTAATAGGAAAGTTTTTATATAATTTTCACAACAAAATTCAGATCAAAGTAAAACTTAAACACCTGGTTTCATTCCCTGGAGCTGCTTCACAACAAAAAGTAGCGCAAATAATGCAACACAATAATTATTTCACTTACCTGATCGATTGTGTCTGAACTGAGTGTCTGCACTGGGAACGGTTCCCCTTATGTCTGTGCATGTGTGTGTGTGTGTGTGTGTGTGTGTGTGTGTGTGTGTGTGTGTGTGTGTGTTTGGAAGGTAAAACTACACCCAACACAAACCATAAATGAATTTATGGATGATTAATATTTTTATAAATGAGGATAATGATGATTATGGTTATTGTGTTTGACAAAATTCAAAATTGAATGCAGGCGTATATTCAAAATAGTGCAAATAGTCAAACATATAGTCAGTGTTTATTCAAATCACAATCAGATCAGACATTATTCATGACAAGATTCATTTATTCAGCCATCACTTAAGGCATATTGTTATGTAACATCTTTATATTTTTAAATGATACTAAAATTTTGATTGTCTTTGTGGCCAGAACAAAATTGTTGTTCTGAAATCACATTTGCTTTTGTTTGCATTTATGTTTCTCCTAAACTAAAGAAAATGTCTTTCAGTCAGAAATGTAAATGACAAAAAACATGTTCCTTATGTTAAAAGTTTTGCACTTTATGCAGATTAATAGTTTGCTAATATAAGTGGAATTATTAGACCATCAGTTTTAGATTTAAAATAAAAGTGTTGCTTAAAGAAGCTCTGTGTAATGCCAATATTTCCCCAGTAGATGGCAGTAATGTCGACATTTACTTACCTATTAAATTTTGTTGCAAAATAATCCAAAAGCATCCCGTATTTGGCTGAATGCTGTCAGAGAGATAACATGATTTAAAAAATCATCTTCATGCAGATGCAAAAAGAAAAAGCGAAAGTAAAAGAAAAATGTGTAACTGTGTTTTATAGTTGCATGGAATCAAAGTAAGGACTGCATTTAATGCTGCAATTATTGGTTTTCTTAACAGATACATGACTAAATCAAAATGAAATATGTTGAATGGGAAAATGATATTAATAATTTGAAAGTTTTAAAAAATGTAAGTGATCTGATTTAAGTTGAAAGCAGTTTAAACAAGAGCTGAATTTAATTGAGGGAAATCCTCAGTTCGCCTGCTTCTCTTGTTCTGTGGCTCATTTTTGAAGGACATTTCCTGTATTTTCATAAATAAAGCTCTTTCATCAGCATTCATCCATAAATGATTTATTAATTAAGCTTTGTAATCATCAGTGAGTGTTTTCGACAACATGGTCAGATGCCCAGGGCACAATAAGAGGGGGTGTCACACAACAGATGTTCTACATCTTTATTTTTTTATTTTATTTTCATAACCGCTCTTGAAAACTAAGAAAGAACAAAGCAAAACATGTTTTCCGTAAATATTTTTTCTCTAAAGTATTTGAATGTTGTCTTTACAGTCACTATATTTAAAGTATCCAAAAGGGTAAAAGACATTAAGAAAAAGAAGTTAAACAAACTTGTTAAACCTCAACAACATCAAATCAATCTCTATCAGCTTCTGTTTCCACCGGTGGCGGCCATGTTGGAGGATGAAGGTGCAGAGAGGGAGGAGGATGAGAATCCGGATGCAGTGAAAGGCGATGCAAATAAAGCAGCTTGGTTTAGACAGCAGAGAGGAGGATGAGGATGATGAAGGCTGCTGTTCACTGACATGCCTGTAAAAAAAAAAAAAAAACACCTAAATACAGCTGTACACTTTATTATTCAATACAAACAACATGAACAGGCCATGACAAGTACTGTTCATTATTGAACAAAACATTTCATTTGGTAAAATCACTGCAAAAACACAAAATCTTAACTAATTTTTGTTTGTTTTCTAATGCAAATTTCTTCATACACTTGAAATAAGACAAAATAAGTCAAAAGGAACTTATTTCAGCAACATATAGAGGCTTGTTTTAAGTAAATAATTCCTTAATATTGATGAAAAATTACTAGTTTCATTGGCAGATAAATTAACTTATAACATGGGAAAATGTCTTGTTATGAGTTAAATAATCTGCCAGTACAACAAGCCTCCATATCTTGCTAAAAAGTTACTTGTACGTTAATTTTGTCTTATTTGTAAGACAAAGACATTTACTTTAGAAACTTGACTTGATGAGGTTTTTTTGTTTTTGCAGTGCGCTTACTGGGCTATTAAAACGTCCAACCACACTAAAAAAAATAGTTTCCATGTTGCTTTGACTCAGTTAAGTTGCATCAAGTTTAACTGCCACATAATAACAGCTATTGCTGCAACTTCAGATAAGTTGACTTAAATGGGATTCATTTGACTTCAAATATTTTAGAGGAAGTTAGATGGAGTTTAAATTTGAAATGGTTTTTATATAACATACAATTTAATTGTAAAATATTGTCTGAATGTTAATACGAGCCTATTCACACATGGGCTTCATTTATGATCTTAAATATTTCAGTTGCTACAAATTTCATGTCCTTCAAACCAAAGAAAATTAATTTGGTTGAACTGACAAGTTTTTCAGCCAATTAAATGTCTGAAATTATGCTTGAATAATAATAAAAATGAAAAAACAAGCAAAGGGTAAATCAGAAATTCTTTATTTCCACTTTAATTTTTTCTGATGACAAATACAGAGAATGAAAAGGGGAATAAAGAGGAAACATTGTCTTAAATAATGAACTAATTCACATTATTGTTAATTTATTAGTAGTTATCATTTACTGACAATTCAAGAAAATAAATATTTTAAATTTGTTAATTAGCAAATAATAGACAAAAAAAAAATTTTTCAAATTTTGTTTTTCCTTTTTCAAAGTTGACACCATGGTACTTAAGCGTACTTTTTCTTTAAAGTGATTTAAAAAGAATCGACCTTACCGGTTACGTTTTCTCCTCTCTTTCTTCCTGACGCCTCAGATTCACAGCCAGAAACTGTTTGGATCCAAACAGTTTCTGTAAAACGTTAACGCTCGTCCCAGTGCGACATGGAGAAGAGTTCAGCTGATTTGCATGTAAAAATCTCATTTGTATTTTGTGTCCATCCTTTATGGGACATTTCTTTAAGCAAATGTGACAATCGTTGTGTCTGTTCACGAACAAAGCACTGGCTGACATCGTTACTCCATAAAGCATCATATTTCATCCTCATAATTAGATTCAGAACATGATCTATCAGAACCATTTAGTGCGTTATTATTAATGTGATAACCTCAAAATCTTCAAAAAGACGAGTTTAAATCAGGTAATATTCTGGGATGATGGTAATATCACAGCTATATTTGGAGAAAAATACTGAAATGTATTTACTGTCATATTTATTACATTATGTATTCTAATGAGGCTGGTTTGTCGGATTAAAATCACTATTTGAACATAAAAACCACTAAGCAGGTGTTAAACATACTGAGCTCAGGTGTCTGTAATACATATTACATTTCTTTGTTTTCATAGCGTCAGTTTTCCTCCTGCTCTCGTTTTCCAGTGACATGTCTGTGTTTACAGCCTCTCCTGCATGACTGACTGCTGCTTTCAGCATCGTAACCAAATCTACAGGGAAATGTCGCAGAGTTTTACATGAAGGGTTTAGATTTCACAAGTGTTCAATTCAGAGTGTTACACATTTTTTGCTATTTTCTTTTTTATGCTTAATCACTCAAAATAATACATAATACAGCAAAATATGTAAGTATACATAAGTACAATTAAACATCAGATGGAGGAGAGTCTGAATCGGTGCTTTTATGCGTATTGTTCATCAGTTTAGAGAAAGCAGATGACCAGTGAAAGCCAGAAGTTTGTCCAGCTTTGGTCAGAGTCAGTGTTCAGTCAGATCCGGATAAAAATGGAAACCCAGTTGCTCACGATGCCTTCAGGGAACGTTTGGAGCTGAATGCTTTGCTCAGTGGCACGTTGACGTTTGGCAGGAGCGCAAACTGATGTTGCACCTTCAAACCTTCGGTTGGACAGTGACATTCAAACACAAACAGTTTATTTCGTTGGTCCTTTATTTGTGTCTAAACGTTGTCATAAAGTACAGAATTTGTCTTCAATTTAAGTTAAATCTTAAAGCTTAAAGCTCTAAAGGAAACTTAAAAACAAGTAGGTTTGTATTTTTTCCTGAAAGTTTCACATAGAGAAACAGAACAACAGATTTTGAGTTATCAGAGTGAAACAGACCTGAAATGTTAAAACATTTTTAATGAGAAAGAGGAAAATTACAGAGGATTAATTTTTATATCCATCACTTTTAGCACTTAGCATAGTTAAGCTACATGTATAAAATGTGACTGCAGACAGGCTGACGATGATTTAACCCGGTTCACTCTATAAAACAGATTCTCAGACATTGTGCAGACTTGTAGTTTTGAGCCAAAAAGAAAACCTGAATAATGTGTTGAAAATGAAAAGATATAAAATTATATTATATTAAACTAAACTAGCTTACAAGTAATTTTTCGGCAGGATATGGTAGCTTGTTTTAAGCCAGTAATTCTGTTATATTGTTGAAAAACTACAAGTTTCACCAGCAGATCAACTCGCTTATAATAAGACATTTTCTCCTTGTTAAAAGTGAATTAATCTGCCAATAGAACTATGAATATAAAGGAATTATTTACTTAAAAAAATCAATTTCTTACTGAAAAGTTACTTGTAAGAAAGTTTTGTCTCATTTCTTGTGTACTTAGACATTTGCACTTGAAACTAAAATACTTGGTAAGATGTTGTGTTCCTGCAGCGTAGCTCTAATAAACCTTCACACTCTGCAGCATTTCAGTTTTCCTGATCTGTGCAGAAACAGCAGAGGTAACACCAGACTGCTGGGCATGTTGAACAAGAAGTTACTCACGATCACGATGCAGTTACTGGCATCTGCACCCAAATAAATGACGAGCCAAACGACACTATAAGCAAACCTGAGCAGCAGAACCAGCAGAATGGCCACGATGGTGAGGAACGCTCTCTGCTTCAATGGGTCCATCTGGTGCTGATTTTTACCCTGTTCACCCGGACCCGGTCGAATCAGGGTGCAGAGCACAGAGAGACTGCAGAAAGACACAGCCACCAGAGACAGAGCGAGAAGGAAGAAAGCATAAAACGCTTCAACGCCTCCCAACACCACCAACCCAATCCCAACGAAGCTGGAGAACCAGAAGCAGCAGCAGATCATGTTTCTGATTCTGGTTCCTGTCTCACTCCGGAGCTTCAGGTAGGTGATGGGATGAGCCACAGCCAGGTAGCGCTCCACACAGGTCAGCACGTTCACGTTCATCTCTCCATACCAAACAAAAAAACTCAGAACGACCCCAGAGAAATATATGTTGGAGTCATCGTCATGGATACCGATAAACAAAAGGATGTATCCCAGCACGTCGATCAGCTCGACGACGGCCGCCAGGTAGGTGAAGAAGTCAGAGTGGCTCATCGGCGCAGCGGAGGATGAGGAGCGCCTCTGCCGCCACCGACGAAGGCCAAGGTGAAGGATGACGACGCTGAGGGGAAGATGGAGAGACATCCGGATGAGGCTGAACGCGGTGTGAATGATGGAGCTGGGTCCGGTCTGGAAGCAGCGCATCTGGAACAGGAGCGACGAGTAGATGGAGGAAACGTTGGGATCCGCAGAGTTCTCACCGAGGAGCCGAGACATTTTCCTACAAACCCACCGGAGACGAGAGGAAGAACGAGGTTAAGATTCATTTTTTATTTTATTCACTCAGTAAGATGAACAATTCACTAAGAGAAATCATAAATGCCCTGTTTCCACATAAAGAGAAAGCTGGCTCTTCAATTCACAAAAATAAAAATTAAATAAAGCATCAGCTTACTCAATATCACTATATCATAATACTTTTCAAATTTATCTGTCTTTTTAATAAAACCATTCTGCCAACAAACTTAAGAAAAACATCCTTGAAGATGGCTATGCAATAATTTAATATAATCTCTAACTTATGTTCAACAAATATTTTAAAAAATTACTGGCCTTGGTTGTAATTTTCTTTTCTTTGGCGTCGAACCGACCTGACCCCCGACCCAACAACTGTCTTCTTGAAACTCTGCTGGCCGAGTCGCAGCATTTACAGAGTTTTTTTGCATCCTAGGATAAATTTGCATTTTCTAATTCATTTTATATGGATCATTTCATATCGAAAATCAAATCGTTATTTATTTTAGACCATCTGCTTTTGTGACGGGCGTTGGGAGTCCAAACCGTAGGATTTTCTCTGTGTTGATTATAAGTTCTTAAAATTTTAACATTTTGCCAAAGCTTTGAATTTTAGTCTCTCATTCAAGCCAAATATTACGCAGATTATATCCACAGAGTAAAATATCATGATATAAAGGTCAAAACAGTTAATTTTGCATAACACTAACCTTTAACACCAACAATATGTCTTTTCTGGGTTTGCCTAATCTTTTGTTTCATCTTATATAATCCAATTAATCACCAAAGGCTCAAATCAAACTAATTTGATTTCATAGACTGATTGGTCTCTCTATGGGGAAATGCCCAGATTTTGACTCTTATTTCAGATTAGTGTGTGTATTTAATCTCTGCAGACAATTTGCTCTGACTTGTTTTGGTGCGCATCTATTAGATTTAATACGGTTTTCCTACACATGTGTGAGGCGACTTTCTTAAACCTACAGGTGATTCTGTCTTCATGTTGATTAAGGTGAATTTGTAGGAATAACCTTTTCTCAAAATCAAATTTATTTTCCCAGAAATACTGTACCATATTTGAATAAATGGGCAATAAGGAACAATGGCTCAGTGACTTTTTTCGTTTTGAATACACACGCTGTCACTGTTTTGTATAAACATTTCATTTTTAATCTTGATGGATGCAGAAGATTAGTCAGATTTGCATTATTGCTTCCCGTTGTTGATCGAATCTTCCCCTCGTCTTCTGGTCAAACACTCATCAGAGATTTGCCTAATGAGAAATGAACCATATAGGAAAAAATATTTAGATTGCATGTTTATTTTTTTTTAAATGCAAATACCTCCAAGTAATTCTTCCAACCAATTTTCCCCCTAAAAAACATGATAGTGCCGTGTGTCAAACCACTTAATCTTGGATCTGGTCTCAGTTTGCAGCAGTCGTACTGAGATCAGAAGCAAACAGGGTGGGTATGCTTTTCATAACTTACAGAAATGATTATCAGATTATTAGATTATTAGATCCTCAGAGCTTATTGCTTATGTTTAAACAAACTTCTAGAACTGAAAACTAGCAGGAAAAAATGAGTTGTGCTTCCCAGAGGACGTTTGTAACGATTTATTAAGTCTTATAACAGAATATGCAGTCATATTTAAAATAATGTGAATATCATTGAATGTTTTTCTGTATTTTTGTAACTCAGCTCATAAGTAAAACACTTTTACAGATGACTAACATGCAGACTGATGTTTTCAAGCTTTTATTCCAATAATGAGGATTTCTAATGAATCTGTAACAATTAAGATTAGAATAAGACAGCAGATAAATTAGAAAAAAAATGTTCTTAATGCAGAAATGTGACTAATAACATATATTTAGCATCTGCTTAAATCAGAACTAATTTTTTAATCTATTGAATTTGACTGCATGAATTTTTATTTCTACAATGAAAATTTAATAATATGTCGTGGAAAGATCTCGTTTTACAGTAACTTAAAGAGTATTTAATATTATTTCCTTTAAGAAAATGTGTTTATTACTCAGTTCAATTTCTATACAAATTTTACATCAAACACTAAACTAATTTAGCTTTAATTTAGATTTTATTTAAATTTTACAGAGTTGTGTGTCAATCTGCAGTAGAAATGGGGAGAATTTTGTTCAAATTATCGTCATTTCTACTACTTACAGTAAAATGATTGTATTTTTTTCTTGCTCATCTCTGTAAACTCTCTTAATGACTTTGAATTCACAGATGGGAGTAAAACACTTTCTCTTCCTGATGGTTATGCTGTTTCTTGCAGATGACGATGGATTTTTCATCATCATCTTTCAACGACTCCTATTTGAATCCCAACGTTTCCTCCAAACACCTTCGCATCTTCATGAACTGCTTCCTGTCCGAACCGAGCTCCTTTGTTTTTACCGCCTACTCGGTCATCAACGTCCTGCTGTTTCTCCCTCTGTGCATCTTTGTTTTCCAAACTGCTCTCCTCCAGTGGCGCTCCGCGTCGCCAGCGGCCGCAACGCGTCACTCCGACGGCTTCATCTACAACCTGGTCGTCATGGAGCTGATTTCTGTGGTTGGAGGTTTCTTCTGCTGCTACGGCCTCCACAGCCGTCAGCTATCCGTTCTCAACATTGGGTGCCTTGTTTTTTCTTTCTCCTGGTACGGGCAAGCCATTTCTCACATCCTGGTATCCGTGGAGGGTTACCTGGCAACCGTTCACCCCGTCACCTACATGAGTTTGAGAAAAAGAAGAGGGGCCAGGTTTCGAAACGCTGAAATCGTCTGCAGCTGGCTGCTTTCCTTTGCGGGGATGAGTTTGGTGATGTTTGACAGCTTCTTCATCGTCATGGATTCTGCCCTCCTGATGCTTTCCTTCGCCGTCATCTTCTTCTGCAGCCTTTCCGTTCTCCTCGTTCTGATTCGTCCGGGTCCGGGGCAGCAGGGCGGTGTCAGGAAACGGTTCGACCAGCTGAAGAGGCGGGCGCTGCGTTCTGTCGTCGTCATACTGGAGGTGCTGTCGCTGAGGTTCATCTGGAACCTGGTCTGGGTCGTCATGTTCATATCAGGCTCTGCTGAATGTTTGGTGCTGATGGGCTGCACCTTCTCCAGTCTGCCCAGCAATCTGGTTTTACCTCTGCTTTTTCTTCGCAGGGAAGGAAAGTTGGTGTGTTGTAGCAACGATGCAGAATAAACGCTCAACACATATTTTAATCTAATGTGTAACATATAAAGTAGGCAGTTTACCGTGGTTTCAAAAGCAGAAAAGCATCTTTTAAAAGACACAAAACAACCAACTGTCTTTAAATCATGTACAAATATATAAAGAAAATAAATAACACATGTATAAATCTACATATGCACATTTGTTTATACAAATTAAATACAATTATTATGTTTCCAATAACTTTAACATCCAACACTTAAATAATTATGTTAAATCAACCATAATTTAAGTATAATCAAAAAGTCATCAACATATTTCACGTCAGTAAATTTAAAGTATACTTTCAAAAATCTCAATAATCAATTTTCAAAAATAAAATAATTCATTATCAAGTATTTCCAAATACTCAAGCAGAGAGAGAGAGAAAAAAACTGATCAATATTAAACTATTTAAACATGTAAGTACATTCAATTCATTTTACCTTCATGCCAAACTTCATTGCCATTTTAGCGTCAATACAAAAAGTGCCAAAGCAATGACAAAATAAAACCGGTGAAACAGAAAACAATTAAATGCATACATAAGAGCTATATCCACAGTTTGGCTTCCATTAGATTTCCAAAAATAATTGTTTTATGTTACGGCCCCTGGCCTCTTGAGGCTGTGCAGGCTCCCTTTGTTATGCAGGTTCAGCTGTGAGAGCACATCTTCCTGATTGGCTGCCTGGAGGCTGTAGGAAAGCAGCTACACCATTGGACCAGCAGAGGATTGTCAAGCCAATCAGACGTTGATGAGGCCCACCTGCACCCTATAAAAGGCTCCTGAATCCACTCCTCTAGTGGGGCAGCTATTTTGAAGAGGTTTTGTGAAGCTGCCGCCTTTTGTTTTGGTAGTTGCAACTGCTTTAGGCAGGTTTTAAGCTAGTTTGGTCTTTGTTTGTTCAGTTTAGCTACTTTGACTTTGCTCCAGTTAAGTATGAGTTAGAAGCCCATGTTTGGGAGGCTGTGTGCTCCCTGCAGCCTCCCCTTTGTGTGTGTGTGTGTGTGTGTTTCTTTGCATTGTTTTCCTTTTGTGGTTTATTTTGAGTTTACTTTGAATTGACTTGTTTGGACTTTTGTAATTTTAATTTGCACCTGGCATTCTTGAGTTTGTTAATCCCTTTTGTTTTGCATTCATTTGGTTAAATTGTATTGTTTTGTGAAACTTTATTTTGTAATAAATCATTTTTACTTTACACTGTCACTCCGGACACATTTTTTGTTACAGCCCCTGGACCCCTAGACCTTGGGGGCGTAACATTTTACCTTTTCAAAGGAGTGAGAAATACTTAACCTGAATGCTCGGCCTGGTGGTTATTAATGGGAAAATCCCAGTGGCGTTCTGAGCTGGCAGTCTGTCTGGTAAGAACAACGCTTCAGTGAGCAATCGACCAGTAGTTTTAGACGCAGACGATGCTTCTACAAGATGCTAAGAAGAACAGACTCACCATGTAAGGGAGTCTGCAGACTGAAGAAATGCACTCAGAGGACACAGCCACAGTGTGAGCGGGGGCTTCAACGGAGCTGGAGAGTTTGGGGCAAAAAATAAAAGTATGCGGGTTTCAAGAATACATACATCCGTTAGTTAAAGGCTCGTTGGCATCCTAAGCTTTAAATACTTTGCAGAAGCAGGTGTTTCCATTACCAAAGGATATACAGTTCAATTTAAGCTATTATTATCCAGTGGTTTCTTTTATCAACTGAACCTGTAGAAATCTGTTTTTACTTTTTACATAAAGATTTTTTTTTTCTTTTGCTGTAAAAAAAAAAAAATCCTTATTTTGTTCCTCATGATTGATTTCTAAAAGCAATAAAATGGTAAAACATCCAAGGGATGAGTATTTTTTTAATATAGGCACTCTACCTGACATAAACAAAACTGAATTTAAATAAAATAAACTATATATGTTCCTTTTTTATCTGACATCTTTACATTTTACTCTTTAAATTATTCTGACATGAGGTTTCTCAGCAGCACACCAGTCAGACGTTACTGCAGCTGCTCCACTTTTAAAGGGCATCTGACAGCTGAAGGATCAAATCTGGCAACGTTCTGTCGTACCGTGCTGCTCATACTGGAAAAGGTAAACGATAGGAAAAATATAACAAATGTGCATGACACACCCACTGTGCCATGTCAGCGATTTGTGTTTTGCATAATGTTGAGCTTCACCTTAAAAAAGTATTTGTTTATTCTCATGTAAATCAAACTGAGTTTATATAAATAGTTTGACGGGATGCAAAAAGTTTCCACGGCTACTAACTTCATGTGAAAGTGAATCTGGGTTGGGAGCTGAGGATTCACACCGAGTGCTGCTGAAGCGGTGAGTTTACTAAAAATACATCAGCTCATAGTTTATCATGTTAGATAAATTATACAAAAATACAGTTGAAACAAACACAAAAAGATATGTTTTAAAAATATTTTTGTTTTGTGTAAAGTTAGTAGGAAAGGCAAAAGTGTTTTCTTCTTTAAACAGGTGAATTGTTTTTAATTAATTCACTAATTAAAAACACATTTGTGCATTTGTTTGTTCTCAGTCAATTCAAATGTAAAAACAGCAACAGCCCCAATAGTGTGTGAGGAAAGAAAATGGCTCAGCTTCAGATAAAAGAACAAACATGATGTTTACCAAATTACACAAGATTTCTTTTTTTTTTAAAGATAAATGTTTTAAAGGATGCATGTAATAACAGGACACACACTCCTTACTCCTCAGGTGGTGTTATAAAAACTTAAACATCTGACGATGTTTCAAAATGTATATGAAGGAATAAAGTGTCTGTTAACAAATACAGAAATTCTGAACCATAAAAAACTTCCTAATAATTTAGTTAATCCTATAACTGCTACATTTTAGTGTTCATACAATTTTTAACACTCTTTCTTCAAAACAAATGTTCTTCCTCTAGGAACACTTTTCACATCACTCAAGGTCACTGAATAACAGATGCAAAGCAAATAAGATAATATATATATATATATATATATATATCCATTTCTGTACAAACTTAAACTATTTAATTTAGTACATTTACATATTTAGTAAATTTGAATATTATTGAAAAGTTCATCTATTTCCCGTTTTCTGTATTTGCTCAGTGAAACTCATTATATTCACCACAATTGATTGACATTTACAAGGTTTTATTTTTGTTTAATGATCATTTTCTGCTTATAGTTAATGAAAACACAACATTTTACATTAGAGCATTACATCACAGCAATAAAAACATATTTTTAGTACAGAAATGTGGCCTAAAATATGTTACAACCACCACGGTGTTAATAATTTTATTTCCTCTTCTAGATGTCGGCCAACTTGTCTTTCTCCAACGACTCCGTTTTTAAACCCTATTTCTTCGCAGCCAGTGGTTACGACTGCTACATCGCCCACCCAACCCGGTTCATCTTCATCACGTTTACCGTCACCCAGGTGGCTCTCCTGTCTCCTCTCTGCGCCTCCATCCTCTACCTGGGGCTCCAGCAGCTGCAGCAGAGCCACTCGGACTGCTTCACCTACCACATGGTGGTCATGGAGCTGATCGGTGTGTTTGGGTGCATCGTCTCCTTTACTGGCGTCTGCATGAAACATCTAGAAATACTGAAGGCTGGTCTTCAGGTGTTTTGGTTCACGTGGTACGGGCAGATTTCCTTCCACACCCTGACCTGTGTGCAGCGCTACCTGGCCGTGGTTCACCCCGTCACGTACCGCTGCCTGAGAAAGGGACGAGGAATCAGAATCAGAAACATCTGCATCGGCTGCATCTGGATGCTTTGCTTTGGAGGCGCCGGTGGTGTTAACACAGGAAAGTATGTCTACTTGGATTCCAGCGTCATGGCGTTATCTTCAGTAATCGTGCTCTTCTGCAGCGTTTCCGTTCTCTGCGTTTTGGTTCGTCCGGGTCCAGGCGGACCGGGCAGTGAGAGGGCCGACCAGTCGAAGCGGAAAGCCTTCTGCACCATCCTGGTCATTCTGGGGATTCTGATGTTCAGGTTTTGCTTCGGTCTGGTTTGGGTATTCTTTGATATTTCGGGAAACGCAGCAGAATGCATGTTGCTAACATGTGGCATCTGCATTAATATTCCAAGTAGTTTGGTTTTGCCTTTGTTGTTTCTACAAAGAAGAGGAAAATTATGGTGCTGCAAGTCCATTTAATCAGAAAAAGACAAATAAAACCTGTTTATATTCAACTGTTTTGATTTTTTAAATTTATTTCTTTTTGGTCAAGCTTTGCTGTGACAGCAGTGATGCAATTATGCTAAAAAAACCACCAAAAAGCTGGAGACGTTCAGGTTGTGACCTTTGACCCCTCTGGCTTCAAAACATTTTGCCCAATCATTTCTGCTGCTTGAGTTTCAAACATCTCTCCTCTGTAAATAAACTGTAACTTCACCTTTTACTTGCCAAGACTGTTTATGAAATGTAAATGATTAATAACTTGTATCTTGTGGATTTATTGGTTTATTTTGAGCCATATAAAAGAAAAATGTATATTATTCTTCTTAAGAGATAAAAAAGGAACAAACAAACCAACATGCATCCCCTTCACTGCCATACGGTTCACATTTTCATTTTTGAGGAAGAAACAAGGTGTTTTTCTTACTTTCAACTTAATCATATTAGCTTCATCTTTGTTGTGTGTTTTTGTTTTTATTACAGCAGGAAACGTTTTTATTATGCCGTAATGGAAGCATATCATTTTAGATGTAGACTAAAACAGCAGCTGTTTAGATTGACCTCTGAACCGTAGATGAAACACTGACCAACATTTTGATGTGTGATGAATTGACTGTTTTTGTGTTTTTATCATGTAAAGCACTTTGAACTGCTTTGTTGTTGAAATGTGCTACACAAATAAACTTGATTGATCATTTAAAAAATGCGTATTTTCTTTCATCATGATTGTTCTTTTATGAACGCAGCCTTGTGGTGCACAATATTAGTCAAATCTCACATTTGGTAAACATTTTAAAGCCATTTTTCATGGCTTTTGGCGATCTGTAAATCTGTTCATGGCTCTATTTCTTGACACTAAAGGACAAATTTATGGAGTGCAGAATTAATTATTCTGCCAACAAATTGTCCCACCTGCTTTGCCTGCATGTTGGTTTAGTCAAATGGGATCTAAATGAGGTACGAAGATTTTGCAAAAGCTCTGCAAAAATGTAAGAAAAAAACAACTATTAATTAACTATTAAACTGATTCACATTGATTTGACAAAGAAGCTGAACTGTTACAATAAAACACTGATGGCTTTTATGCGTCAAGTTTAGTTTAGCTTTTAGAGCAATAAGGCAGTTCAAAGTGTTTTATATCCTGACGGATTTAATGATGAAATTATTGTCAAACAATAAGAAACAATAATCCACTTGCCCCTTAAATCTGCATCATTTATCCCTTTGGCAGCCTGGCTTTCACAGACACATTACTTATTGCGCAAACAAACAATATTTGAACATATTTGAATTGTTCGATGACAGATTGAGGCGAGGTGGGGCTGTACTGCAGGAGGAGAGAAAAAAGCTGCCAGATGTCGCAGAAAGCAAGACAGAGATCTCAAACGCACTGACGAGGTTTGAAGTATTTTCTTTTCTTACTCGAAACAAACATTTACTAAATTGTCAATATAACATTACTAACATGTGAATTAACAATCCTTAATGCACATGCAGAATTGAGTTTTCGTTCCCAGCCTGAAGTGTTGATTCAGACTTTGCCGATCAGATTGTGTTCAGTTTTATGACAAGTTAATTCTTCACACCGATTGATTCTGTGGCGCAGTTTGTAGCATCCTGCCGATTATTATGTCTGTGTGACGTCCATTAGGAATATTTAAATCAATAAAACCTCTAATATTAGGAAAAAAATGTTTTCAAAGGGGATTTTGAATTATAGCTGCTGTAAACATGGCTGCCTCTCTCAGATTTTATATATTTGGCATTAAGTGAAGTGAAGCAACCTGCAGAACCACAAAGAAATAGATTGAATTAATCAATAATTAGCATTGCTAATGAAATTTTGCTTGACTTTTGTCTTGATTTTAGGTTGTTTTTGATATTTTTCTGTCCCATAAATTAAAGTAATCGTATGAAACCTTCATTTTCTATTCATATAGTTTCTGTTGCAAACGCAAATTGGAGAGAATTTTTCTACTCTTCACTTTATTCTTACAGTAATTGTTATCAACTGTGGAACAATTGGAGGTTTTGTTGCATTTCAAGTCCATATTGATTATTATCTAACTTTGTTAGAAATTATAAAAAAATTCCACAACATAATTAAAAAACACTGCCTTTATAGATGAATGACATGTTTTTTCTTTGCTCTCTTCTAGATGCTGGTAAAACCTTCATCGAATGACTCCGTTCCTCCTCTGCTCTCTTCTCCCGTCACTTTCTCCCCCTTTTTGAACATGTCTTGTTTCCTGTCTCCACAAAGCGGTTTTATTTTCACAGGGTTTTTCATCACTAACAGCTCCGTCCTCTTCTTCCTGAGCTTCTCCATCCTTTACCACGGAGCGTGTGAGTGGAAACAAAAAGGCTCCTTTTCCTCCTTGATGTCAACGATGAGCCACTCAGACTTTTTCACCTACAACCTGGTCGTCATGGAGATCACCGGCATGTCCGGGTGCGTCGTCTGCTTCTGTGCAATCTACAGCGACCAGCTGTACTTGTTGGTTTGCGGCGCCTTTCCGTGGTTCTACGCCTGGTACGGAGAGACGCTGTTTCACGCCTTGACGTGTCTGGAGCGCTACCTGGCCGTCGTTCGCCCCATCACCTACATGCGGCTGAGAAACGAGCAAGGCGTCCGCATCAGAAACATCAGCACTGGGTGTGTGTGGCTGCTGTCTCTTTCTGGGATCGGCTTGATGTGGGAAAATGTTTTTACCGCTCTGAATTTCTGCATCCTGGCTTCTGTCCTGACCGCCGTTTCATTCTGCAGCCTCTCCGCTCTTCTTGTTCTGATTCGTCCAGGTCCGGGGAAACAGCAAAGGTCAAAACAGAGGGCGTTCTACACCATGGTGGCCATACTGGGAGTACTGGTGTTAAGGTTCGTTTCAAGTCTGGTTTGGACTTTAGTTTACGCTTTGCAGCTCAGCAGTGAGTGTGTGATCCTGGGGTCGATGGTGTGGCTCTCTATGCCCAGCAGTTTGGTTTTACCACTGCTGTTTTTGCACAGAGCAGAAAAATTATTCTGTTGTAAGTAAAACCACTAAAAAAACTGATAAAACTAAAACCACAAGAAGAAAATATTGTTCCGAAATATACGTCACTCAGCAAACTAGAAGCAGTTGGACTTTCTTTTTTCAAGGAAAGTCACAATAAAACAAAGATGTCCAATTCTGAATTACACTGCAAAGACATCAAATATTACCAAGTATTTTTAGTCTCATTTCTGGAGCATTTGAAAAACAACAAAACTGACTTACAAGCATATTTTCAGCAAAATATTAGCTGGTTTTAAGTAAATAATTTCCCAATATTGTTGAAAAAGTACTTGTTTTATTGGCAGATAAATTTACTTATAACAAGACAATTTCCCCATGTTATGAGTGAAATATTCTGCCAACGTAAGTAGTAATTGTTCATAATTATTAATGAATTATTTACTTACAACAAGCTTTGTTTTTACGTTGCTTTAATTCAAGTGGACTAAGATATTTGTAAACTAAACAACAATACTTGGTAAGATTTTGTGATTTTGCAATGTAGAGATGTTCTGTGTATTCGACATTTACAAAAGAAATTTAAAAAGTGACATCTGGAAAGACTTTTGATAACAAATCAGTGCTTACATCTGCTACAATCATTTTAAAATATAAATAAATGCAGTTTTTCTTTCAGGTTACAATAAGGTTAATATTTGAGGATAGTTTAGTTAATTTAGTTCTTCAGTTGTGATCAAGAGTTGGAAGTGATTCGCTCATTTGTTTGTCTTTTTCCTTTGTCTAACTATTTAAATTTTGTCTTTCCTGTGAGAGTTTCCAGCAAATTTCCATCATTTTTTAAATCATCCTGTTTTGTTCTGTTGTGAATATTCAAAATACAGCATTGACTCTGTCTAATCTGACTTATTTGCGTTTGATTTATTTTATTCATCAACACAATAAATGTTTGGACTTTCTGCTCCACCTTTGTACAAATAACCAGGGACAGATCAGATGGACATTTCGTTTGCAAATTTAATGTAAACTTTGCCCTTTAAAAAACATCTGTTTCATTTTAGATACATTTTACTTGTCTATAAATTTAGTAATTTCAATGTTTTATTTAAAAATCTCTGTGTTCTGAGTTAAAATATTAAAAGTCTCTTGATTTTGTTTAAACTCTTTCGCTTTTATTCCAACAAAATAAACATGACTGTGCATTATGAACATGTTGGTAAAACCTTTTGGAATATGCAAGAAAACAAAGACACACTGGCTGGTTTTCTAAAACTAATAAACATCAACAGAGTGAATAAGTTTCATCCTGATTTTCTTCTTATCCACGCAGCTGGTCGTTCATTGGCTCCGCCCACTTTGGTGACATTTTCCAGACTTTCTCAGGTCATGTAACAAAAACATTTCAGCTGAACATCGAGTTTGATGGACATACACATGGAAATCAATGAAAAATATTTTATTTTGTTGTTTATTCTTGCACAAAAACATACTTTTGACAATTATAAATGCCATTTATTACATAAATATCA
Organism: Poecilia latipinna; assembly: GCF_001443285.1. Lineage (NCBI taxonomy): Eukaryota > Metazoa > Chordata > Actinopteri > Cyprinodontiformes > Poeciliidae > Poecilia > Poecilia latipinna. The sequence goes on along the minus strand of NW_015114175.1, from coordinate 93,896 downwards.
ACAACTCTTGACTCCTGGACCAAGCATCACCTAAAATCTCTATTTTTAAACATGTTTTTTCTCTCTTTATATAAAAATAAAATTGGCAACAACAGACTGCTGGGAAGGTGAAGCCAGTAAACAGAAATCAGAATGACACAGCTGTCCAACCCTGGTACGGTATAAACCACCTCCAAAGCCACATTAAACACCACTCTGAAGGTCAGCACGGCCAACGTAGAAACTATGGTAACGAGCGCTCTCTGCTTTGACTGGACCACTTTCCGTCTGTCCTCGCCTCGTTCCCCCGGTCCGGGCCGAACCAAAACCCAGAGGACAGAGACGCTGCAGAAGGAGATTACCACTAAAACCAACACCAGGAACGACAGCTCCCAAAATATTATAGTTTTAATGTGATACAAATTCACTCCTGCCACAGAAACCAGCCAGACACAAGCAACAGCGGCGTTCCTCATTCTGATCCCTCGCTCACTTTTAAGACTCAGGTACGTGATGGGATGCACGACGGCCACGTAGCGCTCCAGGCACGTCAGGACGTGACAGAGAATCTCTCCGTACCATTTCGCAAAGAAAATATACGATCCTTTACTTGAGATGTTTGCATCCTCCGTGAAAACACCACAGGAGACCACGGTGCACCCAGCCACCCCGAGCAGCTGCATGGCGGCGGAGCTGTAGGTGAAGCAGTCGCAGTGGCTCACCGAACAGCAGGAGGGAGTTTGCCTCCATTTCCGGAGGCCGTGGCTGAGGATGAGGATGCTGAGAGGAAGGAGGAGCAGAGTGAAGGTGAACCTGAACACGGTGAAGATGACGGAGCTCCAGCTGCGGAAGAAGCAGTGAGCATCCAGCGGGGAATCAGAGGAAATGTTGCCTGGTAACAATATGTCCGCCATGATGTCTGAGGAAGAAACTTTTATCAGTTTACAGCACACTCATATTCCCTTCATCTTTGTTCTACCAGTTCTGTGCAAACCTTTAAGATTTAAATCGTTTACTGAGTCAAGACTTTATTTTTCACCAGATTTAAGTCATTTCAATAAATCCATTTAAAGGATCTGAATGTTAGCATGCTCCTTCACAAATCTCAGCTTTAAGAACAACATGATTGCTCATATATTATGACATAATTAAAAATAAAATCAAAACCAACCCCAGTGTTCAGCACAGCTCGGTCTCCTCTCTTTCCTCTGTTTGCTGCACAGACCCACGTTTTCATTGCCCTCTCTCTCTGTGCCACTTAGTGTTATTCAAATCCAGTTTATTTGCATCAGAGAAGTTGCCTCTAGGATTTAATCGTGTTCATTTAAGCAACGTGTAAAATACATGCGTTCACTGCTAAACATCAATCACTTAAAACAAAGATAAAAGATTCACAACTCTGAGAGAAAACAAGCAGAATGCATCGTTATCTGATAAACAGCTCATCTAGTCCAGGTAATCCCAAAGAAGTCATTCATCTTCTCAAAATAAAGGTTTATTTGTTAAACTTTCAATCAAACTAAAGAGATACGAGGACAGCGATGAGCTCAACAATGCAGCTTCTTGTAGAAAAAGTTTGAGCTTCAACAAGTTGACGTTTTTTATTTCTGTCCAACTTTATCATGTCTGATGAGACTCTGGAGGATTTTCAGCCTGAATGAGACACAGAGGCTGAAAAGTTTCACGTTTTCATTCGATTGCACCAAGTTTTACTGACTTATCACATGAACAAACCTGTCCACATGAGTTTTAACTGAATATTTTATTTAATGGAAACACTGCAATGTGATTTTTTTTCTTTTTTATTAGCAGCGAATCAAAAAAGGTTTTGCAGACATTTGTGGCAAACGGCTCTTCTCCAGCAGAGCGGCTTTAACTGGTTCGTTCTCTTCACCTCACTTCAGGTGAAGAACAAACCCAGACTTGATTAGATTTGATTGATCGCCTCTTGATTTACATCTTTGCAAACTCCAACCAAAGCAGAACGGCGGACATGCCGCCTGCTATCAGAGTTGTAGTTTTGTGCCGCCTGCTATGAAACACTGGAAACATAATTTTAGTTTGGCTTGATGTGCATTTTATTCTTTGGGTTTTCTTTTTAATAAAGTTCATGTGTGGATATCGGATTACATCTTTTAACTGCAAAAACATGATTACAGCCGAAACATGAGAACCATTATCTCCAATAATTAACACTTTACTAAAGTGTTTATTTATTTTTCATAGATATAAATGGATGCAATCCAAACGATTGCATGCTTGAAAAATGAAAAATAAAATTCTTTAATATAGTTATATTTATATGTGTAGCAACAAAATAATCAGCTACCCTGAACTGTTTTCATTTTGTTTGGACCAGCAGTTCATTTCTACTAGATAAAATGAAACATCTGGTTTTATTTGAGTCCATTAAAACCCCAAACTTGAGGTTTTTTTATGAACATCACTGGAGAGTGGACCACAGTTCTGGTTGTCCATAACTGAAGCTGTGAACTCTGGTAGAGCCGAACTGGACCTTAACTCCAGTTTGGCCCAGTTTAATCCTAACCCTTGCTGAACATCGTTTGCTTAAAAATGTTTTCTCTCTGTTTATATAAAAATAAAATCGGTAACACTAAACTGCTGGGGAGGTGAAACCAAAAAACAGTCGTCAATAAAACACAGTTAGCGAATCCAGTTGAGCAGTAAACCACCTCCAAAGTCACGTTCAGCACCACTCTGACCGTCAGCACGGCCAAAGTGGAAACTATGGTAACGAGCGCTCTGTGCTTTGACTGGACCACTGTCTTTCTGTCCTCGCCTCGTTCCCCCGGTCCGGGCCGAACCAAAACCCAGAGGACAGAGACGCTGCAGAAGGAGATTACCACTAAACCCAACATCAGGAACGACAGCTCCCAATAAATCATAGCTTCAAAGTGAAGCAAAGAGTCAAACGCCAAACAAAGCGTCCAGACAGAAGCAACGACGATGTTCCTCATTCTGAGCCCTCGCTCAGTTTTGAGACGCAGGTACGTGATGGGATGCACGACGGCCACGTAGCGCTCCAGACACGTCAGGACGTGGAACAGAACCTCTCCGTACCATTTAAAGAAGAAAAGATATTTCCCGATCGCATTGACGTTCAAGTTCCCCATGAAAACGCCGCAGCAGGAGACGATGCAACCGGCGACGCCGATCGTCTCCATGGCGACGGAGTGGTACGTGAAGCAGTCGCAGTGGCTCATCGACGCGGAGGAGAAATACGAGCGATTCTGCCGCCATTTCTGCAGAGCCAAGCCGAGGATGATGACGATGAGAGGAAGGAGAAGCAAAACGTTGGCGATGGTGAAGGTGGTGAAGATGATGGAGGTCCAACCGAAGACGAAGCAGGCGGCCTCCAACGACGAAGAGTCAACGCTGGAGGAAATGTTTGGGTTTGTCATGATGTCTAGAAGAGGGGAAAAAAAACATGAAAAACTGGATTTTATGGTTTAAAATGACCCAAAAGCGACAAAATCTGTTAAACTTCATACACACCAAATCTGGTTTGTTCAAATTATCTTCAATAAATCAATTTCCAAGCATTATTTTAAGCATTGACAGTTTTTGTACATGTCTAAGCCTTGCTTGTTTTTTTTCTTTTTATTAAATTATAGTGAAAATAAAGTTTGAAAACAGCACCAACCTTTGTGTCTGTCAGAGTTTCATCCCTGATCCTCTGAACTCAGAGCCTTTCTGTGCTGTAAATGTGACGGACCTGAGGTTTTACTTCAGCTCCGTGTTTCGCTCCAAGCTGCAAAGATAACGAATTTGCATAAAAAATAGTGTCACGATTATTTAAATGTGTTTATCTTCTGTTCAAACAACATGTGAAATACGAGCCACACCGATGGTTTAACAACAAAACCTGATCAATTTTTCAAACAATAGAAACAAAACAACAGAAAATATCAATACTTACACCTCACAGAGCTACAATTAGAAACTATTTAATGGAAAAGTAACATTTGTAGAAAAAATAGATTGATTAACTTCAAAGGCCGAGAGTTTGGCTTCCTGCCTGAGGAAAACAAACAAAGTTTAGCCAAACATTCAGTAACTTGTAGAATCGTCTTCAGCTACAATAAGTTGTTTTTTTTTTGTTTTTTCAACTTTATCAATTTCTCCATGCAGACGGATTTTAACCCACTTTTCTTTCCAGAATATTTCTGGTTCTTTGTTTGTTTGGTTCTTTTTATTTTATTTTCTGCTTCCTGTTTGCAGAAGCTTTAACAGTTTTGCTTTATTTTATTTTTTTGTGGGATTTTGCTGCCTGTTTACAGCAACACACTGAAGCTCACACATCATCCAAGACAAACTTTACATCAATATTTATTTGAATTAAAAATAAACCAAAATAGTATTAGAAAATAAATACAAAAAATAACAATAATCAATGCTGTTTCTTATGTTGGTTTGGATCAGAACAAATGGAAAATCACAGAGTTTTGACTTTCTGTCGTCTGTCAGGTGATAATTTATTATCTTTTCATCTTAAGTTCAATTGTTTGCCATTAATTATTGCTATTAAATTGTTTTTAAATGCAAATAAAACCTTATTTGAATATAAATAAAAGCCCAGCAGTTTGGGAAGGTGGAGCTGAAATAAAACAGGATGAATGTTGCTCACATGAATCAGATTAACAAATGGAAACACAGAGAAGGTTGGTGTTTGTTCTTTACTCATTATTATTATTATTATTATTATTATTATCTAAAAAGAGAGTCAGATTTACCTATAACAGCTGAAATATCAGGTAATAAATGGATGATGATCTGAGCCTTTATGACTGTTAAACATAACATTTTTTTATTTTTTGATGAATTAAAAACAATGGGACAGAACTCTTTAATGTGTTGGCTTTAAGAGATTATTCAATTCAACAAGTATCTTCACAAAATGAACAACTTACTAAATTTTCTGACTTTATATTCTTGATATTTTTGCTCGATCTGGAGCTGAATGCAAGAGGAAAAGACGCTTTGATTGTTTTGATAAGTTTTGGAGGATTTCACAAAGGTCAAACAAAAAATTATGCACAAAAAAACTAAAATATTTCTCTGGTGCCATTTCTTTTTTTAAGTTGTTCCTCTGCCAAGATGCAGCAGCAGCTCCTGCTGCATCTTTAGTCTCCATATAATTTGCTATCATGAAACTTAGAGTCCTGAAAATAAAAGTTTCATAGAAAACATGTCCATCACAGATGCTGATTAAAGTATGAAATCCTCATTTTTAATCAGTAATGTACGTCAGAGCATCCACTGTTTAATAATCAAAACAAAATGACTGAACTTCTTGTCAATTATCAGTGACCAATACAGTAATGACGTTCTAAAAACAATGTGGGGAAAAAGTTTCTTCATTTTAACGTTTTTCTCAGTCAGTAAACTGATTTTTTATTTGCTCAGGTTTTCTTCGTCACCGTTTTTTTCTGTGAATTTGATTTGACTCTTTTTCTCCCTCACAGAGATGAAGACAAACTCCTCATCCTCAAACGGGTCCCTTCTTCTTCCTCCTCGCTCCCCAATGGAAGATCTGGTTTCCTGCTACGTCTCCACTCCCGGCTCCTTCATCCTCGCTGCTTATTGGACCATCGACTTCCTCTTCTTCCTCCCATTCTGCCTCTTCATCTTCATCTTCCACCAGCGGCATCAAACGAGATGCGCCTTCAGTCACTCTGACTGCTTCACGTACCATCTGGCCTCCATGGAGCTGCTTAACGTGTTGAACTGTATTTTTTATTGCTGCGGCGTCTTCGGTCAACATTTCCATCTAATATTTGTTGGAAATTTTGTTACTTCCTTGGTCTGGCACGGACAGACGCTGTTCCACCTGCTGACGTGTGTGGAGCATTACCTGGCGGTCGTCCATCCCACCTTCTACCTGAGTCTCCGAAACGAAAGAGGCGTGCGGCTGAGGAACGTCGCCGTTCTCGGCGTCTGGCTGCTCTCCTTCGTCTGCATGGGTCTGATGGCGTTCAGAAAGTTTCTCGCCATCTTCGATGTTTGCATCCTGGTTGTAAATTTAACATTTGTGTCCTTCTGCAGCCTCTCTGTTCTGTCTCATTTATGTCGCCCGTTACCAGGCGATAAGGAAGCCGGCCTGAGGAGGAATGATCAGGCCAAGCAGAGGGCTTTCAAAACGATTTTAATCATTTTGGTGGTTCAGGTGCTGAGGTTCACTGGAAGTGTGATTTGGAGCATCGTAGACGGTTTAAATCTCAGCTCTTACTGTTTACTGGTGGCTGTCGGCGTCCTGGTGAATCTGCCCAGCAGCTTTGTGTTGCCTCTGTTGTTTCTGCAAAGAGAAGGGAAACTGGTTTGTTGTAAGAAAATCCAGCAGCACTGTTGTAAAAAATGATTCCTAATTTAATGGATTATCTGGGAATTGCTTGGCATGAACATGGATATTGAATTTGATCTAAATTTATTTATTCAACTACAGAAAAAACAACAAAGACACCATGACAGGACGGAGCAGATGGAAAAAGGTCTATCTGAGGTGCAGGTAGTCTACACCCATCATGGTCATTAACATATAACATTTTTTGGGTTTTAAATCTTTATTTTTATCTCATTTTTTTCTGCAGATTTAAGAATCATACTTAGCAAAACCGCAATGTATTTAAATTGAGAATTGGACTTAAGAGTCTTGCAAAAGTTTGCTTAAAGTTAGAACTTAAACTTAAACTTAAACTTAAACTAAAATGCATCTGGATTTGTGAATTAATATTTATGTCAGATCTGTTCTCACATTTTAATATTCACCTGCGGTTAAAACATTTTTTGTTTAACTGAGCTAAATATGAAAATTGTAAAAGAGCAGAATATATTTTTACTGCAGGTTTCTGGCAGATAACATGCATCTCTGTCTAAGGTTGGATGTTTTAGGGACATTATTAGGATTAGAAGGTACAATTTGCAGCAAGTAAAATAGTTTAAGCTTTTCTGAAGATGAAAAAGTTACATTAATAATTTAGAGGTTCCCTGTCTGATCCCTGATCTTCCTACTGGCTAGAAATACATTTAATAGACACCTAAATATTTATCTACATTGCTTTTTTAAATAAGCCGTATTCCTCTTTTATCTATAATATCCACAAATTAGACTTTAGTTAAAAGTATTTTCATCAAAGTTATGAGTCCAAGGGATCATCATGTTATTCATGTATTAAAAACACGATAATCTTCTTTAAGAGATTAATATTTATGTTATCTATAGAAGTGTGTTTAGCTTTAATTACTGTTTTTGGAATGAATCAGTGAAAAATATTGAGAAACATTTTCTGAGGTGGTTTAATATTTATGAACATTTAAGATTTAATTCAAGTCATTTTAGAGTTTGTTCAAATTTCTGGCCTTAACTATGAGTTTAATTTAAAAGCTTTTTTAATATTCTGTAGTTCTGAAGTCGTTCACATGTTGGTTTTGTTTTTAAGTGAAACTGGATGAAGTTTTGTTGTCATTAAACATATTGATACGTCTGCTGGTGTTATTTCAGTTTGCTGCTTAAACTGATTACAGTGTTTATTTCTATGACGACAGATTGTTGTTGTTGTTTTGCTGCTTTTGCATGAAAGCTAATTTGCAAAAAACACGACATCTTCATCTGAGGCTCATGAACGTGTCAGTCAATTCAAATGACTTAAAGATTGAGAGGCTTGTGAATAAAACCACTGACCTCTGGATGCCTTATTATTATTATTGTTTTATTCAAATATTTCCAGGTAAAGGAAACAACTTGCAGGTAAACATCGTATGAAGTTAAGATTGATGGACTGACATGCAAACAACCATTGACAGCAGAGTTGATGCTCCTATTCCATGAATTATTCAAAACAAATGAGAAATATTTTTGTTGTTTTTGCTGCATTTAACCGAAAAATAAATGTTTATATTTAGTTTTTGGAAGGGTTTGAAGTCGAATAGTGAACTCTTGATTGTTTTTACCATCATATCACTTGGTTTTGATTTAAATTAATACATTTCGAAATTAGTTCAGTGTGAGAAATGTTCAAGGTAAGAGTTGTAAATACTTACGGCACACCGGTATTCAGTTTCAGTTCAGTTTTTTTAATATAAATAAAAGTAAAAATGCTGTAAATAGTATTATAATCCACTTTATTAAGCAAACCAGCAGCATCATAACAGTTTTAATATGCTTGTTTCATTTAGCAGAAAACTGATGTCAACAATACAAAACAAGTTTGATATTCACTTAACAGCTTAAGAAAAAATTATCTTGTCATGACTCAACAAAATAAAAAAGCATAATTAAAACAGTCATAAAACATGTTTTATCATCATATAATTTTTCTCTACATAATTAATTTGGGTAAAACATGAACAGCGACTGACTTTTCACAGTGCTTGAGAAAATAAAATTAATAGACTCCCTCCACCCATCTGCATTTAAGCATTCACAGATTTTGAAGATAGATGGATTATTATTAAAATATCCCACAGAAATTACAGCTGGAGAAACTGGAATACATAAACAAAATGCTACTAGTGAATAGATTATTATAAGCATGTTTAATTCTCCTTAAGTCAAAATTCAGTGGTTTTTTTGTGGTATTTTTTGTTTTTCTTCTTGTCAGTAAAATATATATATATATATATATATATATATATATAT
>NW_015114175.1:80354-81788 GCF_001443285.1 Poecilia latipinna | reverse complement strand
ACCAACAATGTCCGGTTGGTAATGGCGAACCAACCGGACATTGTGGTGGTGGATAAAGAACAGAGGAAAGCCGTTGTGGTGGATGTAGCAATACCAAGTGACCACAACATCAGGAAAAAGGAGCACGAGAAACTGGAGAAATACCAGGGCCTCAGAGAGGAACAGTGGCTCAAACAGATCCCAGGAACAACATCAGACATCTCAGTCCAGAAATGTGCAGTTCTAGGCACAGCCAAGATACTGGAGGACCCTCAAGCTCCCAGGCCTCTGGTAGAGGACCCGAGCTCAGAGGATGAAAGAGACCACCCACGGAGAGTGAGAGGGGAATTTTTATATATATATATATATATATATATAATTATAATTATAATAATCAACAGCTCTTAAAATATGGCGAGATTGAAAAGCAGCTGGAGATATTTCAGACATAATCGATTTAGGAATGATTCATCAAGTGTTTTCATTTTCACTTAAAGTGTTGGAATGATTTAAAAAAAAAAAACAGTCTCCAGATGTTTTCTTCCTAATTTGTTTTCTGATGAGATAATCACTATTTATAATGTTTATACGCATAAAGAGGCCAAAACCTTTTTTTTTTTATTTTAGAACCAAAGAAGAGTGATTTCTGAATTTGCTGCAGATGAGGACAACATCACCAAGCTACTTAAGAAAGAAGGGGGAAAAAAATAGAGGGCTTTAAGAAAGCACAGTTTTTACTTTAAAGAGGAAAATTGATTCTACTTAATGAGCTTAACAAGGAGAAAGGAGGCTAGACTTTATTTGAGGACTGCTGATGAGTGCAGCCAGGGCGAAGTGATGCATTACATAAATAAACCCCACAATGCATGCAAAACAACAGCCTGGACGCAAACACAAGGGAGCAGGTAGGAGGCTGTAATCAGTCATACTGACAGGAAACGCATTTAGGAGAAATACTAGTAGCTGTTAGCTCATAGGAGCAGCAAGGCAGAGATAAAAGAAAACTGCACTCAAGCTGCACTGAAGAAAATGAGTCAGTTTTAATTAAATGTCCACTAACTGGAGCCAAAACAAATCTGGTTGTTTGAAAATTTGTCAGCTTGTAAGAAAACAGTTTGATGTGTTGCATGCATTCTTTGACCTTCTGTTTAAGGTTATCTCTGTGCAACTTACCCGAGGTTTTAAAACTACAAGCTAGACTTTTTGTAAGACAAGTCAAACTGACTTTCGAGATCTAGAACAGCATGTTATGATCCACTTCATGTTTTCTTGCCATTTAGTTGTAAAACATTAGAGCCTACCACCCCAAAAGTAACCGTCTGGGTCTCTGATGACATTGCATGAGGTATAATGCAATTGAAACAGGTTCTTTAATCATTTTTTCTTTAGTTCCCCGTTTTGAAATCGAGGTTGTCCTTCACCAGTGTTTCCTAATATTCTGTGGAGCAATATATA
>NW_015114175.1:71551-78373 GCF_001443285.1 Poecilia latipinna | reverse complement strand
ATATATATATATATATATATGTCCACAAATTAGACTTTAGTTAATTTGTGGATATATATGTCAATAACAAGCTGGACTTCCTAGTTAAGAGCTGCAACATTAAATAGTGCATTTATAGCATCTCAGTTGAATTCCTAAAATAAACTGAATGGCATAAAAAGTTTGGCTTTGTGCAAATCAACTTCGATTTGGACCAAAAGAGGGAACTAAAAACCTGTAGGCTCCAAAAACAGGAAGTGAGCTATAACACAGTGCATTCTGGGTAAATACAACCAAAACAAACGCTCGTGTCTAGCGCTAGCAGAGAAAAAAAGAAAGAGAAACGAAACAACAGATAAAATCTGATGCTACTCCATTTCTGTTTACATTTCATGAAAAAGGAAGTTGCGCTCAGTGTCTTCTTCAAGGGTTTTCATGTCGTTTTCTTTAGTGGTTCTTGGTGCAGCGCCCCCTCAGGTGAGAAGGGGAACAACACCGCAGCGCAGCAGCTGAAAATGGAACAAACGTTGCAATTTAGGTCCCGATTCACACCGAGTCTACCGGACTATCAGGGGCGAAAACATTCTTGAAATGTTGTAATGAAGCTTCAGTGGAAATTGTTCTTGCAGCACATAAACTTTCCTGATCTGTGTAGAAACATCAGAGGTAAGACCAGGCTGCTGGGGACATTAAACCAAGCTACACAAGCCATGATCACGCAGTTACTCTTTTTGTCTGACATGAAGAACACAGTCCAAATCAGACTTCCACTAAACCTCAAAAACAGAACTCCCAGTATGGTGACGATGGTGTAAAAGGCTCTCCTCTTCAACTGGCTGACCCGCTCACCGCCCTGCTCTCCTGGACCTGGACGGACCAAGACACGCAGAACCGCAAGGCTGCAGGCCGACACGATTATCAGCGAGGTCAGCAAGAGGCAGAAATCCATGACGAGGAAAACGTCTTTCAGCACGAACAAGCTCAGCCTTATGACGCAGAGCAGCCAGACACAGGAGATGCAGACGTTTCTGATCCTGGTTCCCCGTTCGTTCCTGAGGCCCAGGTAGGTGACGGGGTGGACCACGGCCAGGTAGCGCTCCACGCACGTTAAGACGTGAAACGACGTCTCGCCGTACCAGATGAAGGACGACAGAAGTCCTCCCACGAATACGTCCATTACGTTTTCAGTATAGATGCCCATGAAGAACGGGACCATCCTGAAGACACAAAATGTCTCCATGGCGACGATGTGGTACGTGAAGCAGTCAAAGTGACTCGACGTCGAGCCGGTGGACCGTCTTCGCTTCCACTCTTTGAGAGCGGAGAGGAGGATGAAGACGCTGAGGGGGAGAAGAAGGACGAGGTGGGTGATGTAGAAGGCGACGAAGCTGAAGGAACTCGGTCTGGAGATGAAGCAGTAAAAACTTTCAGAGATGAAGAAGATGGAGGGAGGAAGAAGAGTCTCCAGTGATGAGGAGGAGTTAGATGACATGTCTGGTTGAGGAATGAAATGGAATAAAATTAGAAAATTAGCAAATCAAATAACTGTAAACACTTCAAACAACATTCACACTGTTTCACATTTTGTCACATATGTTTACTGCACATCTTTAAAAAAGTTATTTTTATTTTATAACTGATGCAAATCACACACTAAAAACATCTGAAAAGTTTAGTGATCATTTTTATTGGCCCTCCTGAAACAATATGTTGAATAAACACCTTTCAATAGAGCAGCTGCACCATACAAAGATTTGGTGTAGCTTATTTTGTAGTGTTTACTTAAATGTAGTAAATACAAATGCATGATTTTTACACTTTTACTCATAAAAACATTTGAAAAGCATCTTAGAATGAAACATGGAGAACCAACATTAAGTTTTATAAACCTCTTCTAGTTTATATTGATTACTTATTCTGATCAAACATGGGGAACCAATATGTAGTTCTATACTTTTACCTTTTTGTCTTTATCTTGGTTTTGTTTGTATTCATGTAAAACACTCTGAATTGCTGAAAATATGATTTATAAATAAAATTACCTTCCGTACTTTACCTTTTATTTAAATTGAAATTATGCTTTACATTGTTTTGGTCGAGCCCAAAACCTCCAATAAAGTATATTGACATTTATTGTTGTGATGTAACAAATACAAAAAAAGGTATGTATGTTTATTCACTAAGTTCATTTTGAACTCTTAGACACAAACTTGTTCACAGATAACTTTTTTTTTTTTTTTGTTCTATTTTATCTTTAATTTTTGCTCAAAAGGTTTTGCCATATATTTGTTTGTGTTTGTGCTTTTGGATTTATTTTCTCTTTAGAACAACGTTGTTTTCTCCCCCACTGATTTGTTTTACTTTGATTTTGAATAAATAAAAAATTATCCATGATGAGTTCGATGTCAAACTCTGGAAGTTATTTATCTGCCCATGTATATATAAAAGCATCGGTTCTGAGAACAAACAATGTTTAATTTGATAATAATTTAAGAATATGAAAGCAACACTGACCTTTCAGATGTCTGATTCTCACTTTGTATTCACACCAAATGTGTTGTGTGGCTTTTCTGCAGGTTCCTTTAACCTCTGACTCGACACAAATCTGACTGTGGTTTATTTGCATTGGCTTCGTATATTTATTATTTTTGTACTGACATCGACCCAATAATTAATGATTTTATGTGAGAAATGATTAAACCAAATTCTTTCTAATCTTGTTAAACAATGTAAATTGTTTTGCATCATTTTTAAAATGTGAAGAATCCAGTAGAACCTGTTTAGTATTTCAACACACAACTTTTCTTAGTTTATAGGAGATTCCCTATAGTCTAAAAACAATGCATTGCAATTTCTATGCAGATGACAGGTTAGAAAATTATTGATGATTTTACTGCATGTCTTTTTAACACTTCAGTTGAGCTCAAAATTATTCATTCACCCAAAAAAGTAAAATTTTAAGTTACTTTCATTAAATCAAGAAGTTTCTTTGTTTCTGAGAGAGAAAGTTGTCTTATTCTTATTAACTTCTGAGTCTGCCGAATAATTTTGGACTTTATTGTTGACCACAAATAGTTTTTAATGGTCGATTATGTTTGATGGACGAGTATTTTATAACTTCTGTTAGAATCGTCTGTGAAAACGTTTCGTTTTTCATAATGGCTAAAAGCACAAAACACATTCAGCTAAAGCTCCCGAGTGTTTCACTCAGCTCACATGATTATGGCATAATGTATAGTAATTATATTGATTTATCACATCTTTGACTTTATTATTATTATTTCATGCAAATGATAACAGAAGAGAAATGCTTTCTGCAAAGCAACCAGTGGTTTTATTTCTTTGTTTCTGGAAATAAAAAAGAACAGTTTTAAATGAACATTTATCCTTAGTGAATAAATCCAAACTCCATTGTCATCTGTATTTCTTTTATTTGGTTATTATTACAGAGATTTGACAGAATTACAATCTGGAAACGTTTGGCTCTTTTACTGAAAATGCCTCCAGGATTAAAAGCACTTTGATTAGAGATTTACATGGACATTTAAAAAAAAATAGAGATTTATTTTACATCAGAGTACAAGATACAAGGTGTGGTACGTTACATTAATGGCAAAACAAACACAAAATAAACAAAGACAAAGAAACAAAATTGTGTTTTAATGACTGAATATTAACTGTGTACGAGTCAGAGCATTGAAGCAGTGATTGTTATATGAATGACACAATCAGCATGTGGAGCAATTAAAAAACTACAAGTAATAATAATGAGAATAATAATAAATCGCTCAATTATCTGAGAGGCAGAAAAATGTCTATATAAGATGGATCAATTAATAGAGTTAATAATTATACTAAAAAAGGAAGTGGCATCAATTCATAACACTTTAATACACTTTAATAAATTAAACTCCACTTATACTAAGTGGAGTTTGTTACATTGCATACAGTTTTTAATAAAAACAAAAATGTGAAAAACAGATTCTTTTTTTCTTTACGCTATGATCCAAAGAACAACTAACCAGTTGTTTACATGCAGAACCTTGCGGACCACCAGAGTTTGGGAAATAGAGTTTTAGATTAACAGAAATTCACCCAAACAAATAAAAATCTGACCTAAACCCCAGTAAGAGCCTGCAGCCGCTCGCTCTGAGTCATTTCTTTGTCCACGTTTTCATTTGTTGTTGGTTTTCAGACAAACGCATCGCCCTGCTTTCTGCAGAAATAGCAACGGTTGCACCAGGCTACCGGGAAGGTTGAACCAAGAGTTGCATGCTAGCACCAGACAACTGAATTCAGCTGTTAGCATACTTAGCAAAACCCAAAGAAGCCCCCAAGAAATTCTGACTACGAGCGCTACCAGTATGGCCAAGATGGTGTAAAACGCTTTATACTTTAGTTGTTCTCTCCCAGTCGAGCCTCCGCCTTGTTTCCCCGGGCCCGGACGAATCAAAACACAAAGAACGGACAAGCAGCAAAAACAATTGACAAATATTGCAATTATCAAAAAGAGCAAACTCAGGGCAACAGTAACAACTGGTTGTATCAAAGCCGCCGCTGTGAAGCAAAGCAGCCAGGCGCAGGAAATGCAAACGTTTCTGACCAGAACCCCTCTCTCGTTTCTCAGACCCAGGTACGTGACGGGGTAAACGGCAGCCAGGTAATGCTCCAAGCACATCAGCAGGTGAAAGAAGGTTTCTCCATAACAAGTAAAACTATGTAAAAAGTACCCAAATGACATTAGGTTTAGACTTTCACTGGAAACGGCGCAGACACAAATGAAACATCCAAAAACGCTGATGAGCTCCAAGATGGCCACGTGGTGCGTGAAGCAGTCGGAGTGTTTCACTGAAGCGTTTCGACGCCACTGCTGGAAAGCGTGGCGGAGGATGAAGACGCAGAGCGGCAGGAGCAGAAATATGTTGACGGTGCAGAAAGTGGTGAAGACGATGGAGTTTGGTTTGTCGAGAAGACAACGGATGACGTGAAACGTGGTGGAGTTTGTGGATGAGAGGCTTTGAGGAAGAGAGGAGGAATTGACTATAAGAAGAAGAAGAAGAAAAGAAAATCCAACAAATTATCATCCACCAACAAAGTTTGTCATTAAGTAATTCACTCATGATATATTTATAATTTCCTTACATGCAAAAACCACCACTAAAATAAAAAGTCTGACAATACAATGGAGGTTATTAGCTTCATTTCCGCCGACGGTAAAAGTGAGCAAATCGGAATGACAAAAATAAATCTGATTAATGGAAAAGCCAACGTCAAAAACAATTATTTTGATAAAAAGTAAACATTTACATTTTCTGATGCCAATAACTTATCATGTGAACAAACATATTCACATGATTTTAATTGCATTTCTAATTTAAATGCCTTTTTTCTCCCGGTTGGGTTTTGCTCAGATTTGTAATGTAAACAGTTATTGTTACCGTAAAGAAATGATCGAATTGTGTACATGGTTCTGTTGAAACAGTTTAGAAACACAAATAGAACGCCTCCCATTAGAGGCCTGATTTTTTTTTTTAGGTTAAAACTGTCTAATATTTGGAATATGTGTTAAAAATTTTCATCTCTACAATCACCTGCTAAACTGAGGTTTTGTTTCCAAACATTCATGTTAGTTGTTTATGCAACACAAGAACATTTTTATAGGTTAAACTGAAGCTCATCTTGACTTCTGAACTACTCCCAATATTTTGAAATGCCTCAGCAAACAGTTGTTTAAGTTTCACCACCTCTAAGTTGTGAATTTTATTTGTAAAAGTAGTAAAAGAGAAACCTACGTGGATCAGTGTCTTGTCATGAGCTTCTGCTTTGCATCGTTCCTCAGGTCGGCGCTCCGGCCACGTTGTGCCACCACACCTTCCTTAGTGGGTTATTCTTAAATGTGCTTAGTTTGCATAGTGAACACATAGATCCATGGCAAATGATTAATGCTAATAGATCGATTTATTCAAGAAGACTAGAGGAGCAATGTTACACAGTTTCACTTTATAGCACATCGTGTTGCATTCAGTTGTTATTAAATGTTACATAAAGGAAATTTGAGCTCATCGTTTTGAAATTGGCCTCTGTCTCTTTAAGACGTTCCTGCGTTTTTCCCCAGAAACAATCAGAGTAAAACTCCTGGTATGTTTTTGATGAGGTAACATTATAACATGACCTTTAGCTGAAAAAAGTCAATTCTACATTAAATTCCCCAAAGCTTTAAAGTCCAGACTGGAGATGTTTTCATGTTTTCTTTGAGGAAGTGAATTTTCTGCAGGTTTTTATTCATGTTTGTAGAGGCAAATAAATGAATACATTTGTAAATATTGAGAATAATACTTTAAAAAATACATTTTCAGCACCAGCTAGATTCTGTTTTGATTCTTCTTTTGGTATTTTACATTTCCTCTCAACACCAGAATTTGGAAGATTCCTTCTGTCATGATGACTATAATGTATTTCAGTTTGTTATTAAGTATTTTGAATCATCTAAATTAACGTTACAAAAATCTGCCAACAATTAATCTCATTTAATTGATTTTGTTCGTGCAAATATATGGATAAATCTTTAAACTTCAGATGAAAATCCCACATTTAGTTTTTCCCTGAGGATTTCAGGCATATCAGCTGATTTGTTAATAAAATACAGAACAGTGGAAATAGTCAAATGCCGAACAGATTGATTTATTATTGATAATAGACCATGGAGTTCATACCTCATTTTTTATTTACATACATTTATTCCCACTTTGCATCATTTGAAGGAATAAAAAGATAAATACCAGCCCAGATAAAGAATTACAGTAGATTTGTTAAATTAAGTGACTTTTACTTTAGTTACTACAC
>NW_015114175.1:16760-68309 GCF_001443285.1 Poecilia latipinna | reverse complement strand
GAATTTGCTTGCCTGGAGACAGATTCATCTCTAACACCAGCCCAGATAAAGAATTACAGTAGATTTGTTAAATTAAGTGACTTTTACTTTAGTTACTACACAAGAAAAAGAAACTCAACAGTTTATAACCAGTTAGTTTTTAGCAGCACATTAACACCAAAAGCTCACATGTGAATCTGCTAAACATCATGTTAATGCTAAAACCTCGCATGTTAATATTATCATGAATATTTGTGCAACAAATATAAAATTCATTTTGTACGCGGTTCTGCAAAATATTAAACCTGGAAAAAACATAAACATTGTAAAATGAAAGTCATAAGATTACATCCGCAACGATAAATGAACCAAGTTCTAGCGACCAGTTACAACATTTTTATAGAAGTTTAAAACCTCCCTGGTGTTTTCTGCTGTATGAAACGTGTAAACAGTTGAGCACATGTGAAGCTAATGTTGTGTAGAAACTTGGAAAAGCAGTCAGCATCTGGAACGGCATCGCGTGTTTTGAATGTGTAAATTATTTTGCTTTGTAACGTCTAAAAGATGTGAAGAAATTGTGAAACTGAAAAGTTTTAATTGGAAAATTAAATTTGTAACAACAGCTGTGTTTCTGTTGACAATATTACTAAAAATATTCTGCTTAATGGAAACATGACAATTTTGAAAAAACATTTTTTTTTTTTTTTTTGCATTAGATTGAGTTGTTCTTTTCTGGCCATGTCAAAATGACGGGAACATTTTTGTCCCATCACAACAGGAAAGAGGTGGACAGGAAGTGGCTGGAGGATGATGGAGTGACATGTTTTTAAATGACTTATCACCTGAACAAACTTATTCATGTGATTTTAATTCTTTTTTTTTTATTGGAAACACTGCAATTGTGAGATTGTGGTTTTTGGACATTAGTGGAATACGGACAGTTTTGTCCACATCTGTATCGGAGGGCTAGTTTAACGTTTGAAGCATGTGGGAAACACTGAACATGAAAAGTTTGAAAGTTTTGGAAGCACATTTCAAACACAAATATACTCCAGATATAGAACTCATAATGTGTGGAAACATGTTAAAACTAATGGAAATGGTCCAACACGTCTCTTCATGTTGCACATTTTGCAACATTTTCAGCCGAGCTTTTTTGGCCACAGAGTCGAGACGGGAGAATCTTGAGCTATAAGGCAGCATCCTCAATAATTTCACTTTTTGTTCCTGCAGCATGCAAACTTTCTCCTTTTGTGCAGAAACAGCAGAGGCAGCACGAGGCTGCTCGGCAGATTGCACCAGATGATTCCCGCCAAGATCAAGCACTCATTCTTCATCTGTGTTACAAATATTCCAGCCCAGACGAGGCTGGAGACAAACCTCAGCGCCAGAACGCTCAGTATGACCACCATGGTGTGAAAGGCGTTCTGCTTGGAGCGGTCAGGCCGCTCTCCTGGGCCCAGACGGACCAGAACGCGCAGAGCAGAGAGATTACAGAACAACGTGATCAGCAACGAAACAACCACCAGGCAGAAATCCAGAACGGAGGCTGCTTTACTCTTTACACTCAAGCCCATCCTCAGACAGCAGAGCAGCCAGACGAAGCCAACGCAGACATTTCTGATCCTGGTTCCCCGTCCAGTCCTGAGGCTCCTGTAGGTGAGGGGCTGAACCACAGCCAGGTAATGATCCGCACACGTTAAGACATGAAAAGATGTTTCTCCATACCAAACGAAGGACGAAAGAACACCTCCGACAAACACCGCCGCCACGTTGTTTGTGTGCACGCCAAAAACACAGGGAGCGAGCTTAGCGACATAAAACATCTCGATGATGGTGGTGTGGAAGGTGAAGCAGTCGAAGTGGCTCCAGGTGTGGGGACGCTTTTGTTGCCATGCGGCGACGAGGACGAGGATGATGAGCGGGAGGAGGAGGAGGACGGTGGCGACGTTGTAGACGATGAAGATGAAGGAGCTCGGTCTGGTGACGAAGCAGTGCTGGTCTACAAAGAGGAGGAAGAGGAGGGAGGAAGGCTGTGGCTGGAGGAGTGAGGATGACGAGTTGGCTGACATGTTCAGAGGAGAGGCTGCGAATAAAATGCATTAAATGGAAAATGGGATTAATTTAACACACACACACACACACACACATATATATATATATGTATATATATATATATATATATATATATATATATATATATATATATATATATATGTTTTCTCAAACATTAGGTTGCTTAAGTTGGTTCTCTGTTTCTTAAATCTGCCTTTGGATTTTTTAACATTAACAACTTTTGTACTTGTAAATACTTTATTGAGTTCAAATAATTAGAGTTTCATTATTTGTTTCGATGCTTTTGAAGACTTTTACAATCTTTATCATTTTTAGAAATCCTGTTTCTCTACACCATTGTTTTTTGTTTTTTTTTTTGCTCCAGTAATCCTAATCTTTGTCTAACAATGACAATTTAATTGTATTTTTTCTTTGCGTCTTTTATCTGCAAAGCATTTGGTATGAAAAGTCCTTTACAAATAAAGTGAATTTAGAGAATTACACATTGTTAATCCACAGTACTCAGCCAAGCCCCTAACTCCTCCCAAACTCTAGCGGACTGACTACTGACCAGCTCTCCATCTCACGGGTCCGAAAAGCCTCTAATTCCTGGGTATTACCGCAAATAAGAATGTAGAGAACTTTTGTTTAAGCTGGGAGCGAGAAAGATTCGTGTAAGCTCTAACTACCTTCATCCAGACGTTATGACCCGCTTCAGTCAATGATTCAGACATCGGAGTAGCCCCGCCGGTGTCCGAGCTCATAAACCACGTCTGTTCATGGCAGCTCTTTCCCTGTCATTAACGTGCACTTCTTACCGGCTTAGATAATTTTAGCGACTAGGAATAAGTCCCAGGGTCATTATTTATCTGAACTAAAGAACGTACGAAGCCACCCTGATTTACTAAGACCATCAACATTGATTTTACGTTAATCAGAAGAATTAATTTTGGTTGACTCAATTAATTTAACTGTCCACAGCATCAATTAGACTTTAGTATTTTATTAGCAAGCTTTAGCAGGGGAGAAAAGACATACAGCAATTAACAAAGGATTAAGTAATCAATAGATTTAAGAAAATTTAGATATTTCACCTAATTCTAAACCCTACACTGTCTTAATCTAAACAGAGGCTTTGGGGGAGGCAATTTTACTCGAACCCAGATGCAGAGACGTTCCTTGGCAGCAAATAACTTTAATGTCCATGGATGGAGTCCTGTCTTTGTCTTGGCAGAGTCCTTTCAGAATAAATCCAAAGTTGAACTGGTGAGAATCCTCAACGAACTCAGTTCTTTATCCATATAAGATCTTTGTCTATTCCCCATGTCCACTGCAGCATCGTTGTAATCCTTTGGGTTGAGCTTGGGGCCATGGTTGAATCAGAATTACTGGTTGTGGGTAAACGGATCTTGTTCCTTCCTTGTGCAGCGAGCAGTCGTCCCGGGGTATCATCACGCAGCCCTCCGTTGATTCTGCATCTCCGTTTGCCCGACTCGAACGCCGCGGAACAAAGAACCTCGATTCTGCATTTGCATATATTTTTATACCGTATATTCTGCATGTCCGGTGCGTACTTTCCCTGACGTCAAGTGCCTTCAGTTAGCCTCAACCTTTCTTCCACTCAACTTTTAATCTTCCTTTTTCTTTAAAACTCAAAGATCAGCAACTCAAAACACCTGGTGCAGATATAGTCTCAAAATCTCACTTCCTCTTTCTTCGGTGCTGACAGTTCTTTCACCCCTGCAGTCTATATTTGTGACACAGTTTCAGACACTTTTTACTCTTTACTCTTCAACCTCATACAGTAATTAGAAATGATTATATGTATTTTACTCATCTTTAAAACATAATAAATTCATTTTGCATTTAAAAACAAAGATTACATGTTTTTCAATCAACATTAAGTCATAATACAAGATTACTAGTAGCTCCAGGCTTTTGTGACCTGTTTTCTGTGTGTTCTGGAAAGATCTCAACTAGTTCCAGCCAGGTTTCACGGCAACATGCAAACGTCCTAACGCCACAGAAAAAGGGAAATTATAAATATATTGTGTGAAAACATTTAAATAAATACTGTCACTGGGGAAAAACACTGTAAATTATCCCAGCTTTAGATGCATTAAAATTTTACCTTCATGACAGTTTATCTGCTCTCAGTCTCCTAAATATTAACTATTTGTTTGGTTTGTTCTGGTTTAGAAATCTTCAGCTCAACTTGTGTCATTTTTGCTTGTTCAGTATATTTCAGTTGAGTTGCGATGTTAAATGCAAAGCTAAATATTTCAGTTTCTGTAAAGATGGCTGAGAGTAAAATCCTGTTCAGATTTTATTATTACTATTAAATGAAAGTGTTATAAACTACAAACACTGGAATGTTATGTAGAAATATTTCCCTTTTCAATGAAGCTCCTAAAGTCCATTTAACTTCAAATGTCTGACAAACTACAACAAAAAGACTTAAAACATATATAACCTGGAAACAGTCATAATATAATAACTACCTGGAATTGAACACATTTTCTTTTATGAAATGAGCTATTCAGTTTTGTACTTTAAAGATAAACAACAATTATAAAATAAAAAAAAAACGCACAGACCTTATTATTGTTTTTGTCTTTGTCGCTCCGTTTTGTCTCCGGACAATTTGGCAAATTTATTGCTCTGGTCATTTATTTCAGTTGCAAACAGCCTGGACCTCTGAAGCAGGATTTAAATGTGGTAAATAACATTTGCGTTGGATTCTTATTTATTATCGACACATTTACATCTATGGGCTCGATGGCTTCAGTGAGGAAAAATTCTTGAACTTTAAAAACCTTTTGACTCGTTAAATCCTCTCTTATGCCCGCGTTCAGAAAAATGCTGTGCGCAAAGACTGAGATCACACAGAGATAACAGCGTCACAATAATCAGCATTTATTCAAGACAGATACAAACTATCACCAGACAAACGCATCACAAAACATCAGAAACCTCAGAGCACAAACAACACATGAATTTACCTGAGAGAGAAAAAGACAAAAGATGGAAACGACAAACAAAAAGCAAATATGTCTTTGGAGAAGTTGCAAGCGCAAAATCTGATTTGTTACTTCTGTGTAGAAAGTTTTATAGTAAAAGGCGTATTCTTATCTTTAATTTATTCAAATAAGGCGTATCTTTGCTCATCCAACCAGGAGCTATCTCTGACCCTCTATCTGAAGCCAGAAACCCCTGCTGTGTTTACGGCCTTTCACAGATGAGTGTGAAAAGCTACAACTTCCACTGTATTGTTTTCCCACAGACAAAAGGCAGTTCAAACGATCCTAGCAAACCATCTGCTGGAACTACAGGTAACATAAAGGTCAATAGGCCAGAATACATTATTAATTTCAAAACCACAATTAGGGCATTTGAATCAAGACATGTTAAGTTTTAAAACTAGCTTATTTCAAATTTATTTCCTCAACAGTAGGTTGACAAGCTAATTTGTAAATAAATAATGTGTTTGTTGATGTTTATCAAACACAAACCATAAGTGATGTTTTATTCACTCATGAAAAACAAAACTATAATTTCTGTAACTTTGATTAGATGCTATAGTTGTTCTGCTTTGTCTCCATTTGTCTGCAGATTCATTTGTTTTCAAAGTGACGGATTTGAATCAGTTTATCATCTTGACATTGTTTTGGTTTTGCAAAAAAAAACAAAAAAAACGTGTTTGCATTTTACACAGTGAACAAATTAAAGAGTGATGTGGGGTTGCCATAACAACAAGCTTTTAACCTCCAGTACCAAATGTACTGATTCGTTTCCAAGTCGGCAGGAATCTGTGGAAGGTCAGTAAAGTTATTTTAAGGACATCTGTGACTAAAATGTCATGATTTATAACAACAGTCAACTGTTTTAAACTAATGTCACATGTTAAACATGTTAGAGTTAATCCCAGAGAGAAAGTTATTAGAAGAAACAGTTTTACAGTGCATTAAAATAAGCTTTAACACTGGAATGAAGATAAGATATAAAATAACTAAACGGCTTTCACATTACAGCAGGCAAACAAAAGGTTTGCTGCAACATCAACATGCAAATGTGGTGCAAAGTCAGAACAAATTCATGTAAAAACATGGAGCCTAAAATTAAAATTAAAATAAATAGGAAAACATGGAATTCATGTATGTAATGTAAATTTATTGCAGGGCATTCATGTATGTTTTTGCATTTGTGTGCATTGTGTCAAATAAGAAGTTTATTTATTATTATTATTATTTATAACCTTTTAATGCAAATAAATCCTATTTAGCTTGGGGAGATTAACATGAGGTGGACAAACTAAATCCAGCCAGGATTTCTAAACATGATATTCACACAAACGAAGGCTGCTGGGGAAAACTCTTACGGTAAGTTTGAACTTTAAAAAGTAAAACAGTAGTTGTACATAAAACTCTTTACACTTTGCTAAGATACTTGAGGATAAATCTGATTAGATCAGAGGGGAACAATGATAATATTTCAATTTTGGCACATGTGTGACTTTGACTAGAACATTGTTTGTTTTTCTTTTCATTGAACTTTTAAGAAGAAGCCAGTCATTGTTTTTCTTTTAAACTAACAAAAATAAAACTTTGAGCTCCTCTGATGTTTGATTTTAATCCATGATGGAAATTAAATAGGAGATTTTTTGGTGATATTTTGCGATGTCTGTGATTCCTGCTTGATGATCTCAGTGTGTGCATAGACACAGGCAGCAGAACTGGATTTATTCAGCAGCTTCCGAGACGTTTTGATTGGTTGTCATCTTGGGGAAGGTGGAATCAAACCTACAACTTTCAACATGTCCTCATTGAGCATTTACTGAAAGTTGCAATTTGACTTGTTTTGAGTCACAGTGCACCCATTTTACTCTCTCCACAGCTGTCATTTATAACATATCTCCCATCTTTTTTTCAGATATGTTGGGAAACTCATCATCGTTCTCAAATGAGAGCGTCTTTGGCTCGTCATTGTTAAACATGCGGTGCTTCTTCATCACGCCGAGCTCCTATGTCTTCTCCGGATACTACCTGGTCCTGGTTTCAGTCGTCCTCCCCGTCTCCATCCTGATCCTCTGTCGTGGTTTCCAGCAGTGGAAACAAACCTCTCCCTCCTCCACAGCTGCGAATGTGAGTCACTCTGACCACTTCGCCTTCCACCTGGCTGTCGTGGAGCTGGTCGGCGTCAGTGGGTCCATCTGCTGCTGTTGGGGAATCTATACGTCTGATGTAAACATGGTAACAACCGGTGACCATCTGTGGTGCTTCTCATGGTTTGGGGAGACGCTGTTTCAAATGCTGACCTGTTTGGAGCATTACCTGGCTGTCAGTCACCCCGTAACCTACCAGAGCTCCAGAAAAGGAAGAGGGATTAAAATCAGGAATATTGTGATTGCTGCTGTTTGGCTGCTTTGTGTTGCTGGAACGTGTTGCATATTCAGCAGCTTCCTGATTGGAAATTTTTTGATCTGGATGGTGTTTCTAGCTGTGGGTTTTTTCTGTAACGTCTGGATTATGTTCTTTCTGGTTCGTCCTGGTCCAGGTGAAAAGCCTGGGCTGAAGAAAAAACTGGACCAGCGAAAGCGAAGAGCGTTTATCATTATTGTATCAATTCTGATGGTGCTGCTGCTGCGATGTGCCATGAATATAGCTTGGTTTGCCATATCCCTGTCTGAATCAAAGCGTTACTGTTTGGTCTTGGCGTGCATCATGTTTCTCACGCTGCCTGGGAGTCTGATGCTTCCTCTGCTGTTTCTGCACAAGGCAGGGAAACTACAGCGTCGCAAAAATGCCAAATAAGGGCAGGATTTTCAAGATGGACGCCAGGGAAACTAAATTATAAAGAATGGTTGGACTAAATGAAGGACTTTAGTTTGTTAATATTTATCTAAAACTCTCAGAAATGTTTTATTTAGAGATTTAGTGCATAATTTTATTAATCTACAAATGACTTTGGATTAGTAACCCATTTCTCAGATTCTCTGGATTTAAGCTAAATGTTTTGTTGTAACTTTTTCTTCATCATTTTATTTTGTATTGTTTTATAAGAAGATTAATAGTCTTGATTTTTGGCACTATTTATTCTCTAGATTTTAAATATGCTTTATATGTAAATGTAACAATTATTTGACACCTAAGTGGGAAGAAAAGCTGAGTTAGTATTGTACAAGTGTTGGATATGAAGCTAGAATTATGTAGATAAATGTTGGCTAAAATGAGGTTTGACAAAAGCCTGGTCACACATTATGTAATTTTTACAGGAAAAGACTTAAACACTTCAGCCAATGCGCTAATTTATATGATGAAAAGTATATATAATATTTTGGTAAAATTCCTTTGAAGTCATAAATGTTTGTAGTGTTTTGTTTTGTGTGCCATGTCCGCAGCAGAATTATTATTTACATCAAAATGTCTTATTCTGCAGTTGTGTGTCTAAAAAGCTCATCAGGATTCTGAATTTGTGGTTTGCATTATTTATAAGACATAATTATCACAATTTCATGGAATAGGGGCTTTGGATTTGCTTTGTGTGTGAGGATGAGTTTTACTTTCTGAAAATAAAGTAAAAAACTGTGCAAGTGGCATGCTGAAGGTTTCCGTTGCATATTTACAAATGTAATCGGTGGAGAACTGGCGCCCCCTAGCGGCGAACATGCACACTCCGTTTGCAGCAAAGACCAAATTTAGGAACCAACATTTCTAACAAACTTCAGGATTTCATCTAACTAAATTACCCTCTTCATTATTAAATCAACAGGCGGAGGCCAAACAGATCCCTGATCATCAGCTGGTTGAAAACATCATAATGGTAAAACATTCAAACACTGTAAGTTCAGACAAAAAAAAAAAAATATATATATATATAGACAAAGCCAGATGATAAACTCAAAACTAAAGAACATCTTGTTCATTTTAGAACCCTATAAATATTATCAGTAAAAAGAGAGCAGGACTCCTTTGAATTAAAATCCCTATATTTGATAGCAAGTATTCTTTTAAAACATCATAAAGTTATTAGGACACATTTCAATGCTAAATTATGGTTATTAAATAAAGCAAAGAAGAAAAAAAATACTTTGATCTGCTTTTAACAGAAAGTACCAGTATGCAAAAAAATTAACATTTGCCATCACACATTTCTTACAGAGATAATAAAAACTCATGAAGTAGTCACCTTCGCTCTGAAGTGATTGAGTAGGTCAAATGTACTAATCGTCACTTGTTTAAATGTCATTTACATTCAAATATTGGCCAGAATATTTATATTTTTTCACAGGAAAGAGTGGAAAGTAAAAAAGAAAAAAGAAGACCATGTGAAATAAAAATAACTGGTGATATGTTTACAGACAAGTCGTATTTAAAAACAAGTCTGGGGAGAAAATTTCCAAGCACAATTAAAAAGACGCTCCTCCAGTAACAATAAAACATTTTCGGATTAATCAATTTCCATGGAAATAAAGGAGAACACGGCTGCAAACAGACTCGCAATTATACAACTACACATCTTTGAAAAGCAAAAGCGGATCCTCCTACACAACCAACAAGAATGTGGCCACTTTTTTCAGGGTGTTAAGTGAACAACAAAACACTTGTCTTTTCCGGCATACAGCGGCAAAACCAGCTGAAGAAATGTTCTGCAGCTCGGCCTGGGTTGCTAGGAGACGGGCAGAACTCCGTTTGGGTTGTTCGGTAACAGGCTGGGCTTCACTGCGGTTACTAGGTGAAACACAGTGCCTCCTGAATTCTGACGTTACATTTTAGAGGTTTTTAAACGCCAAAGAATTTTAACTTATTGCTAAAAAACAGATTATTTTTTAAAGCGCTGGGGCTGTTTTTGAAGCATCAGAGTCTCAAAATAAAGAACAAAAACAGGCAAAATGTGATTTTATGTACCCTTTAAGAAAAAAACTGAACGAGTGAAATGTCCCAATTCATAAGAATGGTAAAGTGAATAAATATTTCCCTAGATAAAAATGTAAATATCATTAACCCTAAAAGTGTAACTTCTCTATCAAACATTGCAGCTTACAACACTGCAATTCTCCTGCTCTGTGTAGAAACAGCAGCGGTAGCACCAGGCTGCTTGGTATGGTGAACCAGACACATGACACTATTATGACGCAATCATCAGCTCCTTGTCTGAGGTACAGGACAAAGTAAAGAGCTCCCCATGTTATCCTCAGCAGAAGAGCGGCCAGAATAGCAGAAATGGTGTAAAAAGCCCTCTGCTTGGACGGGTCGACCCGGTCCCGGTTTTCAGCCTGCTCCCCGGGACCGGGCCGGATCAGGACACACAGCACAGACAGGCTGCAGAAGGAAACGCTTGTTAGGGAAACGATCAACATGCAGCCAGGGAAAACCATATTCCTCACAGAAATTAAAGCCATTCCGATGAAGCAAAGCAACCAAACGCAGCCGACGACGGCGTTCCTGATTCTGATTCCTCTTTCATTCCTAAATCCCACGTAGGCGATGGGATGAACCACAGCCAGGTAGCGCTCCACGCACATCAGGACATGAAAGGACATCTGGCCGTACCACACAAAGAACATAACATAGACCCCACAGACTATCAGATATAGATCATTGCTACTGATGCCAATGAAGGAGAAAATGTATCCCAACACATCGATGAGCTCCATGGTCACCAGATGGTAGGTGAAGTAGTCGGTGTGACTCATCGTCCCTGAGGAAGAGGACGGACTCTTCTTCTGCTGCTGAAGACCGAGGTTGAGAACAAAGAGGCAGAGAGGGAGGGTGAGGAATATTCGGATGACGTTGAACGTGGTGTAGATGAAGGAGCTCGGGCTGGAGCTGAGGCAGAGTGTGTAGAAAGAGCTGGAGAAGACGCTGGCGGACATGTTGGAGTTCGGAAGGCTGCTGTTGAAGAACGAAGAGGCGTTCACCGACATTTCTGCTGAACATGAATACATGACAAATGGATTAAACAAAAGGAGCACACTGCAAAAACACAAAACCTTACCAAGTATTTTTGATCTAGTTTCTAGTGCAAACGTCTTAAAATCAGACAAAACTAAGCAATAAGTAATTTTTCATCCAGATATAAAACTTGTTTTAAGTCAATAATCCCTGAATATTGATGAAAACCTATTTATAAGTGAAATAATCTGCCAGTGGAATAAGAAATTTTAACTTATAAAAAGTGAAAATGTCTAAAAAGTTAGTTTTTTTTATTATTATTTCAAGTGTACTAAGATATCTGCACAATAAACTACTAAAAACATTCAGTAACATTTTGTGTTTTTGCAGTGTACCGTAATCAGCAGTGGCACAAAATATTCTAATTGTAAACATTTGAATGAGCAGATCCGTAAATAAATGTTTAAACTAGGAATTGTTATTTCTGCTAATTCTGGTTTTAAATGTCATACTAATCCCATATCTCTAAAACTCTACACAGCTAAAACTGTAAAGGTTCAACAAAAAAAATGAATTCAGAGTAGCCTTTTTTTCAACAATCAACTCACATACTGAATAAGGACGAACAAAACTAAAAGTACTGAGAGGCGATACAAGACATTTGTCAAAATGTTATAATTTGCATAAAATAATAAAAAATTGCTTGAGTGCTGCAGTATTAAACTATAAATAATGTTGATAAAATATTCATCTCTTAATGAAATGCTGATGTCATAAAAACAGTTTTAATGTTTATACATCTATTAGGTATAATAAATGTATAATATATTTACTTCTGAAATGTCTCACAATAAACATGAAAGTGACCCACCTTGATTCTTTGACGTCTTTCTCCTGCTTGTCTTACAGAGTTAGAGACAGCTGCTAAATTATCCCTCATCTGGTCAATAGTTATAAAAAACAACAGGGGACGTATTTATATGAAATGTTGAAACAAAAGTCCAAGTGGATTTTGCATGTTGCAAACAAATTAGCCTGCAGTCATTCTTTTTTGAATGAGTTATTGTAGGAAAATTACACGATTAAAATATCAGATTACACGTGAGAGCAGGACTCTCCCAAACAAACATAAACTGTCATAAAACTGAACATTTGACTTATTTATAAATTATTTCAATAGAAATACATCCCCCAAAAAAAGGCAAAAACACAAACAAGGACTTACTTATTGTAACAAAATACAAATACTGAGTAAAAACACCTTAGATTAATAATTGGCTAACTATTCTAAATATAATTTTTTCTGGTGTAAGCAGGTGAAGGAATTGTATTTATGTTTATGGTTGATTAACAACCTAACTTTACAGCACAGATATCAGACTGCAGGTTTTGTAAATTCACACTAACATGACGCCGGCGCCGCCCCGACGTAGAACTGGAGAAAACCTCCGACAAACAAACTGTTATAATGGCAGAAGTAGTGGAACTCACATATTCAGAACGTTAGCATTTAAAGTCAGTTACAAGCAGAGACGAAAAAGTGCTGTCTATAATCAATCTTACCTAGAAAAGTCAAAATCTATTAGAAATCAATTAATTAGTTTTAAAAAAAAAATACCAGGGTGTTAAATCTTATTTAAAAACATATGTATGAGTGTACATCAATATAGACACCATTGATGTCAGACAACACTGATGTCTGTATTGATGTCCACACTCCTTACCGGTTGGTGGCGGTAACGCTTACCTACAAAACTAAGAAGAAGAACTCAACTCGTTTCCCAAAACATTTTTTGAGTCATTTTTGCCTTATCAACCAAACTGAGGTAAAAACGACAGGCAGGGAAATTTTTCAACGAGTCCTACATCAGGTTTTTAAGGTTATTTCCGGAAACAACGTAGAAACCATCGTTAGAGACCAAGTCTCTCAGCCAGAGGACGAATGGAGGAGACAAAGTCTCACTGGATGCGTGAAAGCTGGCGGGAAGCGTTTTCTACGAGGAAAAGCGGGTGAGTAATGACTTAAATAATACCGGGTTGGGAAAATCTGCCTTCAGGAAATGCTTAAAAATAAGCATTAGCATAAAAAGGTGCTTAAATGTAAATACCGCTGTATGTTTTCATGCTTCCTTAGAGTTAGCTATGGAATATACACACATAAAATCAAGCACTTTGATTTGACTATTATACAGTGTCATTATGACAAAAAAATGGGACGTTTACCTCAAGTTACCTTTGTACGTGTGGTATTGATGGAGTCGGCTGCAGACCTTCATCCATTTCTCGCATTATTTCAGACTCCGTTTGGTTTTTTGGAAATGTAATAAATTGTATTTCCCCCTCTAAATGTTCTGGGTAAGGGCTCTGGGGTTGCATGTTCCCCACTAACAACGTTTTACCATGATTTATTATTTTCATCGAAAATGACGGCAGCGCGTTAGCAATCTTGAACTCCGGCTATGTTTACGGAAGTTCACTTTGTCTAAATAAGGGGCGTGTACTTCCGGACAAATTACGACCAACCGCTGATTGGTCCGTTGCTGAAACCCGCCTAAAATGATTGTCAGGTGTTGATGTTGCACATCTAAACCAAGCAGCTGCAATATATTTAAATTTTATTAAATCATTCCCTTTTTACTCTTTAAAAGTGTGTATTTCAGAAAAGAAGCGGTTAATATAAATTACATTGGAATATTGTTTGTATTTTTTAAAATTAATAAATGGATCGTAATTGGTTTATGCAACACGTAAAATGAGTATGGATATTTCTATTGTCACCAGTAGTGCGATTACCAGCCGAAACCACTGGGTGGCAGTGTGGTCTATTCTCCACCAGGCTTTAACTCTTCATCAAAGCCAAAGAAAGTCTGATGGAAATAAAACACTAAATCTCTTTCTGCATTTAAAATAAATGTGAAAATCTTTATGACGATGCAGTATTGTATAGAATAAACTGATGATTTCTTTATTTTTATGTATTTGAAAAAGTATGTTGTTGAATATGTAATTTTCCTCTTTATGTGAAAATGGGGTAGATATAAGTTTATATCTCCTTCTCCTTTTTATTTGTGATCTCTTTTTGTTGTTACATAAACTATTCATATTTACTGAGTGAATTAAATTTGAAAAATAAAATTAAATACAGAGTCAAATAGATTTACTACATATAGACATATTATTTCCATCATTAATTGTATTAAGTCACAAAAAACAAAATATTTTTCATTTGAATCTGCATAAATCTGAAATAAACTTCAGATTTTTTTTTTTATTTTTTTTTAGAAAATACTTTTTGTTACTCCAAATCCACTGGACCCCATTTTAAAGCCCCATTTCAAAATCATTTATGTAGCTTGTACAGGTTTTAACTTTCTACACATGACCTTGCTTTCACTGAATAGACTAAAACTTCATTAAAAAAATTATTTTTAAATTTGTGGCTATGTAATATTCAGTTAATTCAAACATATAAATGTGTCAAAAGCAAAAACATGAGAAACCTGTTAAAGTGGGTTAAAGTCTGATTTTCAAGCAGTAGGTTATTTACTACACTAACCCATAACCAGGGTGTTACGTGTCATAATCTCCAGCTTCATTTAAACTGAAATATGATCCTATATTTGACTGGAAGCAAGCAGGTGGACGGATCGTTGTGGCCAGTTTGTTTTGCATTTTGCCATTTTGATAGCTAATTTCTCTAAGCAAATTTTCATTTTGGCCTCTCTGGTTTCAGGGTAACTGGAGTACAAATCAAAAACTGGAGATGAGACGTTTGTGCAAATATCTGTCTTTTCCTTTTCCAAGGTCTGATTTTCATAGAAAACTCCAGTAAATTTTATTTAATATTACTTTACTCTGTTTGAAGTGACTCCAGATTCCACTTTGGGTTTTTCGGTCAGTAACACAAAAGGTACCAGCAATTTTATATATCGGAGATGAGAAATCAATCCTATAATATATTCATAGCTGCTTAAAAAAAAGGAAAACAATTATCAAATACTTATTAAAAAGGTTTATGTCTGCGATACATATGTATTTCTAATAGATTTAGATAAAATATGTTGGAATAAATTGTGTCTTTAGACAGCTTATTATAAAGCAATTTTAGGCAAATGCCCCCCAAAAAATCTTAACATTTTCTTTATTTTAAATGCTTTTCCACACTCATCTTGGTTTCTACAAACATTTCTTTTTGCTGTTTTCATTGCTTTATATTGTCATTATTTATTTCAGAATCATTTCACAGCATAAAGTATAAATTTAATGGAAAAACCTCCATTAAAAATTAAAATAAAACAAATAATAATGTCACAGAGCCATTGCAGTTGCAAATGTTTGCTTTTTATTGATTAAAAAAAGAGTTGAGATTTACAACATTTATATCTGCTGGGTTTTTATTTCTTTCATAAAAACCACAGTTTTTATGAACGAAGAGACAACAGGAGATTAAAAAGAAGAAAAAGAAACTTTCAAACATTTTCTGCTTGTTACAGATTTACTGTGACTGAATGGCCAGGAAAGCAATGAAAGAATAAATTAAAATAAAAGATTTTCCTTAAAAAGTTACTTTACCTTTATATTAGATCTGATTTTCCAGATTAATTGCGATCCAGAAACATTTGAATGGATTGTTAAGGTGAACATTGTAGATTGCACCAAAAAACACAAAATCTTACGAAGCACATTTGGTCCAGTTTTTTGCGTAAATATCTTAGTACACTTGAAATAAGACAAAGATAACTTAGAAGTAACTTTTCAGGAATATAAGAGCTTGTTTTAAATCAATAATTCCTAAATATTCATTAGAAAAATGATTTTTTTTCCCCCCCTTATGATATGTGGAATAGTCTGCTGGTGGAAATATAATTTTTATCAATGTTTAGCAATTATGGTTTGAAGACAAGCTCCTATATTTTTGCTGAAAAGTTAGTTTTGTCTTTATTCAAGTGTGCTAGCATATTTTTACTAGAAATCAGACAGAAATAATCAGATTTTGTGTTTTTGCAGTCTGGTCTGAAGGGGGCTTCAATAAAGGTCATTTTATTTTGTTGACCTTTGCTTTCCGTCCATGTTTTTCTTGCAACACATCAACTTCCCTGTTCTGTGCAGAAATAGCAGAGGCAGCACTAAACTGCTGGGCAAATAAAACCAGAAGCAGCTTGTCATGACTAAACAGTAATAATTTGCCTTCGACATGTAAAATATTGACCTGGTTAGACCCCAGGTGAACCTCAACACCAGCACCCCAAGAATGGCCATGATGGTATAAAACGCCCTTTTCTTCAGCTGGTCGACTTTCTCCTTGTCGCTGCTTTGGTCCCCCGGACCCGGACGGATCAGAACACACAGAACAGACAGGCTGCAGAAAGAGACGATAACTATGGCTGTGATCAGGAGGCAGGAATCCATGATGGTGAACAAGTTCTCCACCAACAGCAAACCCATCCCCAAGACGCTAAGCAGCCAGCCGCAGCCGACGCTCAAATTTCTGACGACGATCCCTCTGGCGCTCTTTGAGCTGAGGTAGAGGACGGGATGAACGACGGCCAGGTAGCGCTCCACACACGTCAGGACGTGGAAAAACGCCTCGCCAAGCAGGATCAAGGAGGCGGGAACCAGCCCCAACGCCAACACGTTCAGATCCTTCACGTAAATACCGCAGCAGGAGATCGCACACCCGGCGACGCCGAGCAGCTCCATGGCAACCACGTTGTACGTGAAGAAGTCAGAGAGGCTCATGGGTGCCGTCAAGGGGCTGGAGCAGGTCTTCCTCCAGTGTTGGAAACCCTGGGAGAGGATGAGGATGCAGAGAGGAAGCATGACAGAGGCGTAGGTGAGGATGAAGCCGGTGAAGACGAAGGAGCTCGGTCTCACGACGAAGCAGTACATGAATATCGGGAACGAGAAGTTGGCCGAAGCACTTTCACTAAAAATATGATCGATGGAGGAAGAGTCGTTCGAAGACATATCTGAAACAGAAAGACAGACGATTTGGATTCAAAAGTAAATAACTATTAAGCCCAAAGCAGTTTGTTTGTGGAAGTCCAGTCCAAACAAGACGGTCAAACTGGAAACCATTAATTAACTCAAAATGATCACACAGTTTTTAGAGTTTTGACTTTTTCACAAGAGTTTAGTTTTACTTTGTTGTGACTTCAGTTAGTTTCGATTAGTTTTTACAGTGTTTGCCAGTTTTATATCATAGTAGCAGCAGTTTTAGTTTTTAAGGTACTCAGAAGATATTTTCAAAAAATGTATTCAACTATTGTTGGACAACCCAAATGAAATGCTGTATTTCACAGACAGCTTAAAGTGGTTGTGTGAAAAATAAAAATAAAACCACAGGATATAGTTCCAGTTAGTTATAGTCTTTTCCCAGTTAAATACAGTTTTTATTTGTTTCAGTTGGGGAAAAAAAATGTTTTCTCAATTTCAGTTTTCATCATTTTGATAATTTTAGTGAACTTTGATAACCTTGCAGTGGTTCTCTGTTACTTAATACCAGAAGTGGGCAAAGTACACAAAAACTGCACTCAAGTAAAATTAAAAAGAAGACATCCAAGAAATGACTCAAGTAGGAGTAAGAGTATTTGGAAAAGGTTAGAAAATGTGATTCAGTATTTAGAAGTTAGTAGTAATTTGCAAACTCTGGTAATATGAAGCCAAATAAAAGTCGCCATACAAACAAAAGCAATGATCCAAGCAGAACGCAGCGACCAGGCTGAGCATGACGGCAGAGGACATATTTGTGGACCCACCTGATCTGTGGCGTTTGTTCCGGTCGTTCTTCTTAGCAGCTGCAGACTGAAGACGGATGAAGCATCCAGTGTTGCAAAACCTCAGTGTGTGTGTGTGTGTGTGTGTGTGTGTGTGTGTGTGTGTGTGTGTGTGTGTGTGTGTGTTTCCCAGGAAATCAAATGAAGGCAGAGTGGTTTTGCATGTTGCAAATTAAATATGTGGTTTATCTTTTTGTACAGTTCATTTCTCCATTCAAATGTTCTTGTTGCTCTTACGTGACAGTGTAAACAAATAGTGGAAGGACGTACTTTATTTATTTTGAGTCACTATTGGCAGATTTGTTTGTTGTCTCATAGAGAATCCAGTAAGTCAATATAATGACATTTTGACTGGCTTTGCTTTGAATTAAAGCTTTCAAATCTGGTGCAATTCAAGATTTAATTGTTTTGAAGCTGGTTTGGTTGTGAAAACTGTTGTCACAGTTCAGAAAACCAGAAATATGCTAATCTTATTGATTTTCAAACCCAAGCTGTGAGTAAAATAACTTTTTTAAGCATATCTTTTATCAGCCGTGGTTATTTTATATCTTTTTAACTGTTTGTCATTTGCTTTACAGAGTTCAGGGTTGATATTTAGAGTGGAAACAATGTCACTTCTGTTACAAAACTAAATCTGCTCAGGATTGTGAGTTTTTTTCTGGATTGATATTTGAGCCACAGAAAAAAGAAATGGCAACATAAACATTAGACAGATGGGAAATCATCTAGTTTAAACTGATCATTTATACACTCAGTCATTTGATCCTGAGGTCCTATTGTGGAGAAACATGATCATTTGGAAGAATTTAAATGACAAATTCATATAGACAACCAGCAGAGCGTTTAAATAAGCTGTGCAACTGAAAGAGGTTTTGTTTATTCAAAACTTACCAAAAACTAAAATTCATGGGGACCCCGCCAAAAAATAAATCACTTCTAAAAACTGACAAAAACAACCAGAGAATCTGACGCTGAGTAAGAAAACCAAGGATTGACGTCAGACTGAGGTAACGACATTCTGCATGGCGACGCCCATAAACATCGTTTGAAGTTCCTCTTACATCATGTTATGCTTTACTTTCCATAAGCAAACACTAGTTTTAATTTATTCAGTTTAGAGCTGCAGGCAATGCATGTAACATTTATGTTAGATTCATTGCTATAATGTTGTCTTGTTAAAATAATTTAAAAAATCCCACCATAGATTGTTACTGTTGTTTTAAGGAGCGGCCATATTGAAAAACAAGATGTAGGTGGGTGTAGTTTCCCAGTGGGAAATCCGGCTAACGAGGGCAACCAGTTGATTTATATGACTGGGAAGTCTGAATTTTCCAACTGGAACGCATCATAAGACACTGAAAGAATCTGCTGGAAACTATCAGCTATGAGACAATCAGAGGCAAACAATAGCAGATATGAAACCTAAGAATACACAGAAACCTTAAAAACATCAACGTTTGAAACAAGACGTGGCAGAGAAAAATAAAATCAGGGATTATGATTTATAAAGATAAAATGTAGCTAAAGACTGAAGCTCAGAGTGGAACATACATCCATATGTGAGACACTAAAGTAAGGTAAAAGCACAAGAAATGTAAAAACTAACAAAACTTTACCAAGCAAAACACAAAACCAAAGTTTCAAAGTGATAATTTTATTTTACTTAGCATTAAATACAATGATCGTGCTACACAAAATACTTAAATAAATATGTGCAAATACCAAACAATGAGACTTTATAGCTTTGACTATTTCTTTAGACGTTGCATTACTTTTATTGTGATTAAAGATACATTTGCAGAGCTTCATTTACATCATGACGGATCCTCATATCGGTGTTTCTGCTGCCATCCAGTGGGCACAAAACCAAATTAAACATTGCAGTGATGTTATAATGTTGATGTGAAATATTTCTACTATTTTCAACATCTATGTCACCTTACTTGATAAGTTTCTCTTTTCCTGACTGATTTTCATTTCCACAGCCGACAAACATTCCTGCTCTGTGCAGAAACAGAAGAGGTAAAACCAGAGAGCTGGGCACGTTGAACCAGACACAAACAGCCAGCAGAACACAATCACTTTGGGATCCTTTCATAAAAATGATCTCCCAAACGAAATTCCAAACAAATCTCAGACCCAGAACTCCCAGTATGGTGGCAATCATGCAGAAAGCTCTTTGCTTTAACTGGTCAGCCGCTTCCTTGCCCTCACCTTGTTCTCCCGGTCCTGGACGAACCAGAACCCAGAGAACAGAAACACTGCAGAGGATGAGGACGCAGAAAGACGATATCAAGATGCAGAAATCCCAGATGTAGTAGAAGGACGTCATCATCATCACACTCATCCCAGCTACGCTGAGCGCCCAGGCGCAGGCGATGCTGACGTTCCTGATCCTGATCCCGCGCTCGTTTTTCAGTCTCAAATAGACGATGGGATGAACGACAGCCAGGTAGCGCTCCAGACATGTTAGGCTGTGGAAGAAAACCTGGCCAAACCAAGTGAGGGAGGTAAAGAAATCCCCAATGCGTATGATGTAGACGTCACCTCTGCAGATGCCGGCTAGGTTGAGGATGTAGCCGAAGACGCCGAGCAGCTCCATGACGACCATGTGGTAGGTGAAGCAGTCGGAGTGACTGATTGCTGCTGCGGAGGCGGAGCGCCTCTGCAGCCACTGCTGGACGCCATAATGAAGGATGAAGATCGACAGGGGCAGCATGAGGACGATGATGTTGATGTCGATGGCGATGAAAATGAAGGTGCTGGGTGCCGTAGTGTGGCAATGGAAGGAAACACCAGAGGAAGAGTTGTCTGGTGGGAGCGCAGGAACGGAGGCATTGGAGGAGGAATCGTTCACCAGCATGTCTGTGGAAGAGAAGCAGCTGGAGTCAAAGCAAAGTTATTTTAAAGACCTGATGCCTCCACCAAAACCAGGAGCTCTGGCTCCAGAAACATACAGATAACTTCATGCTAAATGTTCATATAGTAACAAAAACACAAAAAATAACTACTGATTATCAATTCTTGAGTCAGTTTTAACCCTATTGATTTTAAACCATTAGAGACACACTGTACTTCAGGGATGACCAAAGTGCAGCCCGGGGGCCATTTACGGCCCTTGAAATGATTCGGTGTGGCCCTCAATTCGAAAGTAGCTCAGATTTGTTTCATCAGACTGAAGATGTTTACATGCTTAAGACAAGGTGAAAATTTCACCTTATTTTGATGCAGGAAAACTGAAAAATTCTGAAATTTAAAAAATAAAATAACACACATTGCTCATATTTTAATAACCAACAGTTATTATATGGGACCCCTGTTTCAAAAATAATTCCTGGATTTGTTGCTTTCATTTTGATAGTACACAGCACTGCAAACATCCAGCAAGTTTTACTCCAAAGTAGAATTTATGAATCTAAACTAAATATGAAATAATAATTTGTAGATACTTCCTGTTCAGAAGTTAGGCTGTACTTTTTATCAAGATTTCATGTATGTAGTTTTCTTTTATGATAGAAATCCTTTTGCATTTTTAATCACAAAAGTGATAAAATTTTTGTGACCCTAAATTACTTTTAACTTCACTGTTGCCTCTGTTTGGATACGTTTGGACTCCCCTGCTGTATTCAGTAATAATCTAAACTCAAAATGGAAAGTGTACTTAGAGCACAAAATAAAAGACGCGTTTTTAAACAAATAAATAAAAACACCAACTTGAGAAATGTTGCCACTGGAACAGTTTTTCCCACTTTCCATCTCTAACTCTAAAAATCTTAGCAAATACAAATAAATGTCTGCATAATAGTTTAAAACTACACCCACCTTTTCAGTGTGTCTGATTTCCAAGCTTCTGACTTCACCCCAAAGCCAGAGATGGCCGTTAAATGACAGAAATTTCTGGCCATGAAGTACGTCACTGCGCATCGCTGTGCCTCCTGGTGTCCCATTTGGTTTGCACCATGCAGACTTTTTTTTTGCATGGCTCATTTCTGTAGGGAAATGTTTTCCCACTGCAGGAAGAATGTCTTCCTGAGTTATTATGGAGTCAGTAGGGCAGCTGAGGACAGGCCGTTTGTTCACCGGCTAACCATAACCACAGCCAGATAGTCACAGTCTGTTGCTCTTCCTTTTATAAAATTTGCAGTCACAATGAAATGTGTCCGACATAAGCAGCAGAAATTATAAAATTATTATCAAAATGTGAGTTTGCAACAACATCTTTCAACTATTAAGCTTCTTTTTGTTTGTGTTTCTAAATATGTCATTTGTAAATTCGAGAGAACCACTTGTGACTCCAGACCAGCAGGGGGCCCTAAGCAGTGACGACGTTTGCTTATCCATGTGAGCCTTCACTGTAAATATAGCACAGCATTACTTGTGTAATGATAATAAAATTTAATGCACTCTGTTTAGGAAATTCAGAGATAACCAACCAGAATTGTCCAGGAAGCTGAAATAGCCACAAATTCCTGCTTCAAAATCCAAAATGGCTGCCATGTACAATGTATCAAAGTTGTTTTGTAGGAGCCACATACGTCACAGTGCAAGATATATTGGTAAACATGTTGCTACACATGTTTGAGTGCAGATAAATAGATTGTTAAAGATTTATATTGGTACTAATATTTATCCTGGTTTCTGAGAATAACATTAGCAGATCAAGTTTGTACAAACTGTTAAGTTTGGGCTGCAAAAATAAATACATATGGAGGAAAACATCTATTTTTTATTCCATTTATTTCATTAGAACAGATTTACAATAACAAACTGAGTGAAACAGCCGTCTCATGTCATTATCATGGTGCTAATAGCATGAGCTAATCTGTAGCATTCGTTCCTAGATGGGCTTTGTAAACTCGGGACAAACTAGTTGTTTGAAAATCGTAAATTATATTTACAGAAGCCCAATGATAAAAGAATTGACAGAGTTAATAACATAAACAGCTACATGCAGATGCAGCAGAGAGATTAAAACAAAACAATAAAACATGGGTAACACTTTATTTGAAGGGGGTGAATAAGACTGTCATAACACTGTTATAACACATGTCATGAACATGAATAAGCCTTCATGAATAGTTATGACTGTTGTCATAAAGCGTCGTTTGGTGAATTATGACACTTTTAATACAAAGTTGACATTATTCAAAATGTCTTTGTTATGACAACTTGACATTAACCAAGAAATCATTACTGATATTAATTTTTTTATAAAAGTATTACTGATTGCACTTTAAAAATTAGGTAACTTTATGTTATTAAAGGTAAAGTTTAAACAGTAATGATTTCCTGGTTAATGTCAAGTTGTCATAAAGACATTTTGAATAATGTCAACTTTGTATTAAATGTGTCATAATTTACTGAATGACGCTTTATGACAACAGTCATAAATATTCATGAAGGCTTATTCATGTTCATGACAGGTGTTATGTCATGTTTATGACAGTGTCATGTCAGTCTTATTCACCCCCCTTCAAATAAAGTGTTACCAAAACATGTTAAACATGATTACAGCGCTGGTTTTGATAGTTTTGGTTTGTCTCCAAAACATGTCGAAACTCTTGAGTTAAAAACTTCTGTGCCAAAATACAACATGATAAAAATAATGACTGATTGTGAAGTTGTCATGTTTTAAATTAAAAACTTTTTGTTCCAGCAAATTGAAAAGGTAAAAATCAAAGTGAAATGAATTTGTTTTAGAGTTCTTTCAGTGTTTTATTCAGAGACGTTTATGTCTGGCTAATATATTTATAACAAAAACAAAAGCTGAATTTATAAAACACTTAATTATTTCAACCTTTATGTAAATCCTTCCTCTACATTTGCAACACTTCCAGGAATTATTGTTGAATTAGTCGTTAACTATTTTAAATAAATAATGCTTAAAAAATATAAGCATTTTTGAAAAAATTATATATTTCAATAATCATGCTTAACATTTGTTTAACATCTATTATTTAGTAATTCATAATACACCAGTACAATTTGTGTTACCATCTCCTATATAAAATGTTTTAAGATCTTATGTAAAATTAAAATTAAGATTTAGTAAAAACATCAGTAAATTTAACATTTAAGACAATTAATAAATCCCTTAACCTCTAATGCAGTTTATTATCAAAGCAGATAGAGGTAGATTACAAACTGATGGCATTTTTCTGAGCATGTTAAAGTCTCCTAGTTGTTTGTGAACAGAATGAATCGGGTCAACTCTCTCTGCCTGGAAACAGAATACGTCTAAATCGTTTTATTTATCTCTGTGTTGTAAATTTCATGTTCAGATATGTTAGAGTTACAAGCCTAGTTTGTATTTTTCTTCTTCTGCTGGGTGTTTTTCTTGCAGCACTGTAACTTCCCTGTTCTCTGGAGGAACATCAGAGGTAAAACCAAACTGCTGGGCAGGTTGAACCACAACGTACAGGTCACAATCAGACATATGTCACTTCCTCCTAACGCATCATGCAAAGTCCACACCAGACCCCAAGCCAGTCTCATCAGCAGCACTGCTAGTAAGGCCACAATGGTGTAGAACGCCCCGAGCTTCGACGGGTCGACCTTCCCTTCACTCCCCGCCTGTTCTCCTGGACGCGGACGGACCAGAACCCAGAGAACCGAGAGGCAGCAGAAAGAAATGACAACCAGCGACAAAATCATGACGCCTAGATCTATCAAGATAAAGACTTCCTTCAGAGCCAGAACCGTCCCTACCACGCACAGCACCCAGACGCAACTCGTAGTGATAATTCTGATCCTGACCTCCATGTCACCTTTGACCCTCAGGTAGGTGAAGGGATGGACAACAGCGAGGTAACACTCCAAACACGTCAAGATGTGAAAAAACGTCTCCGTACCACGTGAACTTGCAGACTAATATCCCCACAAACATTACGTCAGAGTCCTGCTTCATAACGGCAACGCAGCCGATGGCAAACCCACAGACGCTGATCAACTCCATGAAGGCAACGTGGCAACTGAAGCTGTCAGAGTGACCCGCTGGTGCAGAGGCGGAGTTCTGCCGACACGGCTGGCTGAGACAGCGGTAGAAGATGAAGACGCAGGGAGGGAGGATGAGGGCGATGTGGAAGATGTAGAGCGCCATGAGGAGACGGGAGTTTGAGCTGGAGATGATGCACTGGACATATGAGAGGAGGAAGGAGTTGACGGAGGAAAGGTGAGGAGGGAAGGAGTCGTTGGTCACCGATGAGTTTATCATCTAGAAGAACCAGATACAGGTTTGTTTGTCAGATACTCTGAATGAGACTCTGAATAATCCAGTTCTGTGTAGAATTAGATTATGGAACCAAACACAATTTAAAAGCAATCTTAGGATAGGTCTATCCTAAAATTCATTACATTTCATACATAATGAGACTTTTATCTGGTCAGTTCTGCCATTTTGAGCTGTTAAAATCAAAATAAGCAGCTAAGCTATAAACCAATCCCCAACTCAACATTTACACTCGTACAGGAAAATGGCTGCAAACAGATACCCAGTTATATAGCTGCTTATCTTTGAAAAGCAGAAGTGGAGTCTCCTGCACAACTCACAAGTGGTTCCTGTTGGTAAGTCAACAACAAAACACTTTTTTTTTCTTTCCAGCAGCCATTGTACAGAGCACACAGTAAGACCAGCTGACCAAATGTGCTGGAGTTCAGATTGGGTTGCTTGGCAACAAGGCTGGGGTTGTTAGGTAACAGGGCTGCTGATTTGTGATGTTTCAGGTTTTTGAAACGGCTCATTTTCCAGACACCAAAAACAGCTAGGTGTTTTTTTTTCTTCTTCTTTTTCAGGAAGGTAGAAGCAGTTGAGATCCAAATGGAAATGCAAAAAAGTACAAAATCTGAATTTTGCATTAATGGTTTCCTTTTAAAATGCAGTCTAACTCAGTTCACTTCAATGCAACCCAGATCAAACGTACAGTAATCCAGTTTATATTAAAACAAATCAAATAAGTGATGTGATGTTTATAAAACGTTAGTATGTATAGAAAGTTATCCAGCTCAGATGTTGATCTTCAGGATCTTCTGTCCT
The DNA here is from genome assembly GCF_001443285.1 of Poecilia latipinna. Classification (NCBI taxonomy): domain Eukaryota; kingdom Metazoa; phylum Chordata; class Actinopteri; order Cyprinodontiformes; family Poeciliidae; genus Poecilia; species Poecilia latipinna. The sequence continues at coordinate 42,576 of NW_015114175.1, read as the reverse complement.
GTTTGTTTTAGGTTTTTTCCTGCATCCAGGCAACTGATTGCAGCTGGGAAGGGGAACGATTGGGAAGCTAAATGTGAAGATAAAGCTCCAGGAATTGGGACCAGGAGGAATCCTAAACAGAAAAAAATCTAACAAAATAATTCCAGTACTCAAAAATAAGAAATAACCGAGCTCACAGAAGGGACAGAGAATTAATAAGTAACGAAAATAAGAATTCAAAAAAGAAATAACTGAAACCAAAGTGATCGTAGCATGACTTAAATAAATGTCTGATTATCAGACTGATGCAACACAGCCGTCTGATTAGGTGACGCAACAATTTGATTCAGGTGTGATGAACCGGAGACTGTCTAAAATATGAAGGACCAGAATAAAAATAAAAACTGTGTTCTAGTTATTAAGACTACAATAAATGTTTCACTTTGATTTATTTGTAATAAACCACCAGATTTTATTGTACTATTGTGATCACAATATACCTGATTATAAAATAATGATGTATGCAACTAGATGGCACAGTAATCACATCCCCACCAACACAAATACTGCATTTTAAAAACAGAAATTAGAAACAGGATTCTTCAGGACATCATTACATAAAGAAGTGATTTTTTTTTCATCTCTAAGCTGCCTTTAATCATATTTTAAAATGTATTGATATTAATTAATTTTAATTATTGAACAGACATTTGGGAAAAATAGTAATGAGAACAATTTGTTGTAATTCTTTGGTGTTTTCTAACATCATTAATTGATGAATACATTTTCAGACTAAGGATAAACGATGTGATAAATGCCCATCCTGACCTTTAACAGTGAATTTGTTTTTGGTTTTTTAGAATTTGAATATAAATCTACAATTGAAACAAATCAGGAACCATTAAATATTTAATCTGAATCTTCACATACCAAATAAATGAAGCTTTGTGATTTTTAGGAATATTATCACAGTCCAAACTAAAGAACAGATTTGTACTAACAATATATTTTTTCAGACATTTTAAATGTTAGGAGTTGCAAAGGAATGCGTAACTAGTTTAAATTTAACAGAAAATAACAGACAAAAAATTAAATATGTCTTAATAAAAGTGCACACAACACCCACCTTGTTAATTCTCCTCTTTTCTTCTCCTTGCAGAGCCACAAATTGCCTTCAGCTGATATCTGATCCGATACAAAGTGCTTTGGACGTCAGGGCAGCGTTTGTTCTGCAGCTGGAGGAAATTCTGTGTGACTTTTTGCATACTGGTAAGCAAACACTCCACTTCTGATTGTTTTTAGATGCTTCGTTTCGACAGGCAAATCCCACTGAAGTTGTATTTTAGTTTGCATTACATATTGACGCAAAACTGCAATTAATGTGATCAATAGTTTGAGCAAAACGCTGAAAATGAAGAAAAATGTAAGATTATTTATAAGGACTACATAAATAAAAACAAAATGTTTCCATGTGGATCTGAATCAGTTTTATTGGTTGATTGTGTCCACAAACAAGGAACTTCTCTGGTTTTATTGTGCTGACAATGAAGTAAAATATATAAACAATGAAGGAAATAACATAACAAATATAGGGATTATCTTCTATCCTGCTGGACTTTAGCTGTTCTCTGAGTTCATCACATAGAAAGACTGGAGGAATAAATTGTCTCTGCTGCAGCTGGTTTTTGCAGAAAGCTCTCTGTCGCACTGAAATGAAAGTAAAAGTTTAAACCGTTTGTGTCCAGAATGTGTGGGATCTGCAAAAAACTTTGAATTTCAAGAGATGAACATTTTTGGCTTTTTAAACTGATATTTACATGTTTTTAATTTACTTTCTGTAATTAAAAACATTTCTCATTTATTTTCTAGAAAAGTTTGACTTTTCAAACTCAGAAATTTCCTTATTTTCTCTAGAAAACTTCTGAGATTAATCTAAATAATCAGATTTATAGCTTTTTTCCTATCTACCCCAACATGCCGTCGTAGTTCTGCTACTCTGTAAAGACTTTTATCTCCTTGACTGAAATATACATCCAGTAAATTTCCCTGCTCTGTGCAGAAACAGAAGCGGTAAAACCAGACTGCCAGGAACGTTTCCCCAGTCACACACAGCTATTAAAACACAGCCACTTCTTTTTCCGGACATAAAAACGACTTCCCAAACCATATTACAAGCAAACCTTATGACCAGAACAGCCAGTATGGCCACGATTGTGCAGAACGCCCGTGGTTTCAGTTGGCCGACCCTCTCTTTGGCCTCACCTGGTTCTCCTGGTCCTGGGCGAATCAGAACCAGCAGGACAGAAACACTGAAGTAAGAGATGATTATCAGAGACAGAACCACAAGACACAAATCTACGACTGAGAACGCGTCCACGTACATCTGCACAGTCACTCCCACAGCGCTGAGCGCCCAGACGCAGCCGATGCTGACGTTCCTGATCCTGATCCCGCGCTCGTTTTTCAGTCTCAAATAGACGATGGGATGAACGACAGCCAGGTGGCGCTCCAGACACGTCAGGACGTGAAAGAACATCTGCCCAAACCAAGTGAGGGACGTGCAGTAACCTCCAGCACGTATCATATAGAAATCACCTCTGCAGATGCCGGCTAGTTTGAGGATGTAGCCGAAGACGCCGAGCAGCTCCATGACGACCATGTGGTAGGTGAAGCAGTCGGAGTGACTGATTGCTGCTGCGGAGGCGGAGCGCCTCTGCAGCCACTGCTGGACGCCATGATGAAGGATGAAGACCGACAGGGGCAGCATGAGGACGATGATGTTGATGTCGATGGCGATGAAGATGAAGGAGCTGGGTGCCGTAGTGTGGCAGTAGGCGTACATGTTGAAGGACAGGTCTGCTGTGGACGGGTGTGACGGACCGATGGAGGCGTTGGAGGACGATGAGTTGGTGACCATCTGAGAAAAAAAAAATCTACAGTATTCAAACTGTTAAATGTCCCTAAAAAACCCAAATAAAGTTCAATATTCTGGATGAAAACTCACTTTTTCTTTAAAATCCGTTTTTATGAAACTGGATTCATTATCAATTTCCAAAATAACATCATAGTAATGCACATAAACGTTTCACTAAAACAAACTAAAGTTGCAAATGGCTGACATTCATATCCAAAACCAAAGAGCATAAAACATTTACAATTGTATGAAGGATAAAAGTAAATGAAATGCTTCCTAATATGTCTTTTATGTAAATTCATGTAAAAACACATCACTCTTTTAAAAAAGAGGTTCATATGAACTTGTTCACTATAAACTTTGGCATAAAATAAATATGTACACCAAGCTAAAAATGCAACGTTTTCTTTATGGTGCCTAAAAATACTGACACATATAAATCTGAGCATGAAAGGAAACCCACCTTGTAATTTCCAGACTTTGTCTTTCCAGGAATCAGAGCTGGTTGTCGATTGACGTCTGACTCTAATCCAGATTATTATCAGTTATTTAGAAACCGTAGAGTTCTCACTGTTTAGATGCAGAGACACTTCTGGATCTAGACTAGTTTTCAGACTCCTGTTCTCCCAGAAATGAAATTAGACCAGAGGAAACTTAACAACCCTGAACTGGAGCTCCTAGTTTACATACTTTAGATCAACATTGGATTCTTTTTCTGCTTTTGCTCTTTTCTTTGGTTTGTTATTTTGTTTGTATTTCCTTTTAATTCCTGTAAAGCACTTTGTATTGCCTTCTTGCTGAAAACGTGCTATATAAATAAAATTACCTTTAAAACATCGCTGCATCACTCTGAATGTTTCTGCCAACTCTTTTTTTGCCTACAGTGAATTTGAGGTTTTACTTTTATGTTTTTACGGTTCATTTCTGTAGGCAAATTATTGCACTTTTGTTATTCGATTTCCAGGCGGTGAGAATACCACAAGCACAAAGGTTTTTGTTTATCATCACATTAATCATTAATTTACATATTTGATATCAGAACGCATAAACTTTATGTCCATCTTAATCTTTCACTGTCCAGATTCACGAAGCATTTTCTATAAAACATCCAGAAACACATGATACCGATTTAGTTCCTCAGAAAGAAACTAATGCAAACGTTGTGTAAAAAGGAAACATTAAAACCTGGTTATTGTGTAATCTGCTGCGTCAAACTGGATGTTTTTTTAAACTTAACTTTCGTCTTCTCTGAAGTAAAAGCAAAACTAAAATCAGGCAGAATAATCCTGAAAGTTCATTTTATTATTTCACTTCCTCCTGTTGCATCATTCAGAGTCAAAACCAAATTACTACCAGAACTCCCAGTAAGGCCTCAATGGTCTGGAGTGGCCTAAGAGTTGATTTCTCACCTTTAAAAAATGACACTGATGGGTTTTTGCAGAACACAAACCTTTTCTCCAGCAATTGCATCAATTTTTACACTGTAATAACAGCAATAAAAACAACTTTTCTCCTTATGTTATCACTTAGTTACAAAAATAATGTACAAAGATTTAAAAAACTTTTTTCATCACTTCATTTAGGTTTAATATAGTTGTTTTATTTTTGCAATATGTTGTGATTTCACACCTCAAAGCTACTTAATTTACGTTCATAATAAATATTCCAAAGAATTAACTTTTATTTTCCATCCTGTGTTAAAGTAGTTCCCACATTCTGCCACTGGGTGGTGCTATAGATTATGTTGTGTATGAATTTAGTTTGCATTCTGCTATAATAACTCCAGTTCTCAGCAAAGTAGATATTAAACAAAGTGAGCAAAACAAAGACAGTTTTTAAAATCTCATCACTGAATGTGGTACAAAAAAGATGAATATAACAGGACAATAAATATGTTTAAGAGCTGAGGCTGGATGGAAGAAAATGGCCCAAAGAATAAGAAATCAGGTGTTAAAATATTTAGAAACAATGAGTAAAGGTATTAATGAATACAGTTTAATTCAATATTCACAAACAAGCATCAACAATCAGAAGGAAATTATTTATGGGTTGGAAAAACAGGGAATTTAAAAATGTGGAGCTAATGAAATGTTTTATATTACGCTGATTAAGTTGTATTCCTTTGTTCAAAATATTTGTATTTAATATCGCACGTATGGAAAAGGAAAAAAAAGCATTGTTTATAACGTTTTTTATAAGTCCTAGTTAAAAGAAATAAAATATTTAAAGTGTTGACCAAGATAAATAAACTATCATATTGTCTTAATATTTCTTTGGGCCATTTCTGCTTGTATGTTTGTTTTTATGCATTTTATGATCATTTGCAGACCTATATAATTTATTTATAGCCCATGTCAGTTTGAACATGAGGAAACTCCTTCCTCCCGACATTCAGACCCACAGGGGGAGTTTCCTGTTTATCTGTGGAGCAGAACGGGAGGAGTGAGGAAGAGGAGGAGTGGAAAAACCAGGGAGGAGAGAAGGAATGTCCGAGCTGAGGCATTGTGTTTGGTTATCGCAGCAGCAGCAGGGAGAGGAGGGCGTGGCTCTGCTGGGAAGTGGAAACCCATGGAGGAAGAGGAGGAGAAGGAGGAGGAGGAGGAGGAGGAGGCGTGACTCGCTGACTTGGAGCGACTCGGAGCGGCTCGGCCATGTGGGGATGAGATGTGATCTGGATCACAGGAGGAAGGAAAACAACACGTAGAAGAAGTAAGCCGATTTAAATTCCTGGCATTTTGGGAAAACTCTTCTGTTCTGAAACTGGATTGCAAACTTAACATCCTGACGGGAGTTTGACTGAACACATCTCCTCAAATCGATCTGCACTGACTCCTCTCTTCAGGCTCAGCGGTCCTGGTTGACGGATTGGATATTTTAATTTGACACCTGACCAGGCTGAGGATGAGCGGAGCAGCAGACGTGGTGTGTGAAGGCTGGCTGCGAAAATCACCTCCAGAGAAAAAACTGCGCCGTTATGTGAGTAACATTTCCTTTAAAAACAAAGCAACTGAACATCATGTCTCAGGGATTCTCTCCTGAGTATTTTCTAAATTAAACCCTGAAGTTTTCTCTGTGTGTGTGTGTGTGTGTGCGTGTGTGTGTGTGTGTGTGTGTGTGTGTGTGTGTGTGTGTGTGTGTGTGTCATCACTGTTGACACAAGGAGTCATTTCCTCAAGTCCCAGTTGTAAAGCAGTTAAACATCGAGCGCAGCTGTCATGTTTCACTCTGATTAAACTTTGCTTTGCTCTGTGGATCATCAATAAAAAGTGTTAAAAGCTGATCTGAGCAAGTCAGAAAGACTTTTTACACAAATATAAATTGGGTTTAGAACTAAAACCTTGACTCTGTTTGGGTTTTTCCTGTGTTTTCTCCTCCACGACATAAAAAAGACACACAGGCTGTTTAGAAAAAGCGACATTTGGATTTACCACATGTTGTTTTTTTGCTGGACAGCAGCTGGACTCACTTTCCAGTAAAGCAGCAGCAGCAGCTTCACACACACCCCACATTTCTGACATGCCTCACCAGTGAGTTGAGCTAATCTCCTTTCTCCTTTCCATGTTTTCTCATAATCTCCATATTTCCAGAGAAAGTTGTTTTCTTTTCACAGCCCTCCATTTCTTTCTCTTTCACTCATTCACTGGACTTTCTTTTCCTCTTCTATTGTCGTTTGCCCTCCTTCCTTAGGAAGTATGTGTGGAAGGGAAGTCTGGGAGGAATAATGACATGCAAAAAAGAAGAAGTATATTTGGACTTGATGCTATGAGAAGGGAGCAAATAATGTAGAATATAGAAACGCAACTTTTCAAGTTGAGAATTTGAGATCGTTGCACTTTAAAAACACTCATAACAGGAAAGTTTAAAAAAAATAAAATTATAAAGAAGATTTGATTCTGTCTCAATTATAATCATAGCTGATTGGGTTAATAAGGGGCAAACAAGGAAGAAGAAGGAAAATCAGACATTTAGATGGTGGTATCCACAGTGCGGTGTGTGGATAAACACACTGCGTCCAGCTGTGTTTCTGTTGTCAACACACGATCAAAGACCTGCAGCGTAATGGCAGCAGCAGCAGCCGTGTGTTCATGTTAATATGGTTAAAGTTCCCTCAGTGGAAACCTCAGTGTGTGCGCTCGTGTGTTATGTAATCAACTAATCGCTCTCAGCTGGGCCTGTTTGGGAAAGAAAGAGGCCTCTCCTAGAGATTTAGCAGATTTGGAAACACAGGAACGCCAAGCAGGACGAGGTCGATTTTGTAACTTCAGCTACACTCACAAACATGCTGCAGACACGCCCCCCGAGGGTCTTAGAAACGAGAAAAATCTGCAAAAGTTATGCATTTCATACGTTGCATGAGGCTGTTTTCTTCCTCATGCAGCGTTTTGGATGCATCTCCTCCTCTCTCAGTGCTGGAGCCTCTCAGAGCCTGTTAGAGCAAACGGAGACGGGCTGATCACATCCAAAACCCAGAGCGCTGACGTCGTTCTTGGCTTGGACTTTCAGCACGGGTCATCCCGGTCTGGACAGCTTGGTCCTGCTCTGCTGGACATCATGTTTTCCACAGAGGGGTGCCGCAATAAAACAAGAAACGTCTGTAAATATCTATAGATGTTTCTGCAGTTTTCCAGATTATGCAGGAAAACATAATCTGTGTAGAAATCAAGTCATCCACAGGCCATCTGCACAAATCTGTCAGAAACAACCGGAACGAGGAGTAGGTGTCTTAGCATGTCCATCAAGCTTGTGTAGGCGCTGCTCACGCGCTTCCTTTCCGCTCGTTCCACCTGGAGCCGCCAGCGGCTGAGCGGTTCATTTCTCCAGAACAGGGAGGAGGCAGAGGAGTTTGATGTTTTCACAGATTATCTGTCTCATGATTTAAAACGACAGAGTGAAAATAAAAATGAAAAATTACAAATCATATTTATGAAAGTTATATATAATTTTAATTTAAAAAGGGAGTACTTCCTGTTTTCCTGTACTGTATTGGTATAACCTTCTCACATCATCTGATGAGCTGACTTAATACAAAATCACCCACTAATGGGAATCTAAACTAAACTAAAACATTTAGTTGTTGTTGAAGTTAATTGATTTCAGCTTCAGAGTATATTGGTACCGACTTAAAGTATTATTTTTTATTAAGACCTTGTTTGTTGCTTGTTAGTTCAGAAACTGAAATAATGTGAACGCTCAAACCTGAAGTTGATAATTACAGATGATTTAAAACCGTTTTGTGGAAATGAAACCCAGAAAGGAGATTTATTGAAGCTTTTCTGACATTATGATCACCTTAGACAAGCTTCAGCACATAAATAGACTGAGAGCCGCTAAAAACAGTTTAACGACTCTAATTCAACAGTGATTTTATTTGATTTTTTCCAATTTGGTTTTACTGATTAGGAACAGGATCTGAGCGTTTGGATCCGGTGTCTCTGCAGAACAGTGACGTGTTTTATGGTCACCTGAAACTCTGCCATAAATTAAACGTGACATTTTTTAATTGTCTCAGCGTCAAGAGTTAGCAGATGGGGGGGAAATTTTCAAATTAAGATGCAGTGTTAATTTTAGTTTAGCGGCAGGAAGGAGGAAGTGTTATTTTAGAGCCATTGTGCCCTCTTCCTGAGTTCAAAGGTCAAAGGAGGAAACATTAGGGAGCTTGAGGAGACTGTCGCAGGAAGAGAGCTTATCATTATTACTTGATAATAATGATTATCAAGTAATAATGATACTTGATATCATTATATCAAGTATATCATTTCTCTTTGAAATATCATTTCAAAGAGAAATGATATTTCCCTGAAAATGAGTGAATGAGAAACACTTTGCTGCTTCTCGTTTTAGCCCAGATCAGATGTAAAAAATTAGCTGCTTGCTTTTTGGTTTATTCTGTGTAAAATGTCACAGACTGAGATTCTTCTGGGTCCAGACAACAAAAACAATACTTCCTGTACCGTTTCTTGGAGACAGTTGCACCTCTCATCTCAAAAGTTGTGAGTTTTAGGGTCGTAGGTCAGAGTTGGGACAATGACACCAAGACGTGTTGTTGCAGTAGCGTAGGTGACTGAGCCAGCAGTCCATCCTGGGCGTTTGGCTGAGGCGAAAAAAGATCAGGGAGTGAAACGTTTGATCACATGGACGCATTGTCTTCAGTAGGTGAAACCAAACGCCACACCTCCTGATTATTTCCTGTCTTTATCTCAACAGCTGCCGTCGCTCTTCTCCTTCAAAAAGGACATCTAAAACATTCACATTTCTCAAAAAAGCGTTTTTTATGTCTGAAATGTTGGTGAGTTTTACGTTCCTGACATAAATGGCCGAGCAGACGTCACCGTTTGGGTGTTTTTATTTACAGAGTCAGACGGTTTCTGTCTGGGTGGGTTAATTAGTTTGAAAGCACTAAAGAGAATCTCAGGTTTGAGGAAAATCCTCTGGGGTTTTTCCAAAAAGCCAGTAATGAAGTCATCCCAGATGAGATCTATTAGAGAAACAATCTTATTTTATCACTTATTAACTCCAAGTCTAATGACTGCTGGCGGCTCCAGGCGAAGTTTTCTGTTTTACTCAGGAGCTGAAAAAGAAAACCGGCTTTTTAGAAATAAAGACGAGAATAAAAAAACTTCCCTAAATGAAAACAGCTCAACTAGTTTGAAAGGTAACAATGAATTACTAATATAGAATAGATCATTTTTATGGTTTGAACTTTTCCCAGACAAACTAATAACTTTTAATTAACCTGAATGAAAACAATATGCTGATTATTCCAACAACAAAATACAGTAAAATACAAGCAGTTATCGTTTCAAACTGACATTTTATGAATGTAAAATAAACAATTCATAGTGAAACTTGAACAAATAAATAAACTGAGCTACAGTGCTGAAGTTTAAACCACTGGTTTTAAAGACTGGTTTGTATGGGGAGGTTTCACGTCTTAAACTGTAAAATAATAATTCAGCTGTTAAAAAGACTCCGGATCAAAATAGAAACGGCTCAAAAGTTTCTCAAGTTAGAAGGTGCAGGAAAATATTTGCCTGCAAGCAGCAGCCGCCCTGCTGCTTTCATTGGACCAGCAGCTTGAAGACAAACGATTATCAAACGGACTGAGGGGGAAAGAGGATAAACAGCCACTTCCACTGCCATCTCTTACCAGCATTTCCTGTTCAGCTACTTCCTCTTCCTGTGTGTGTTTGGAGAGAAAGAAAGGGGAATGTGCCTCGGTGCCTAATTGGCACAAACTTTGATCATTTGAACACGGCTGCTGGGTTTTTGGTCCTGTTGGTTTTGCTTTGAAACGTTGGTCAGCAGGGATAAGCAGGGATTTCTGGTTTTGGACAAGTTGAAGTTAATTTCCTCACAGAGAAGCTGAACATTAACGCAAATAAACTGAAGCTTTTACAAACTAATCTTTCTCCTCTGAATATAAGCTGCAAATTCACTTTAAAATGTTTCTCCTTGCTCCACTTCACACCTTTAAATAATCACGGTCACACTCTACCTACACACACCTACACACACACACACACACACACACTCAGGTTGTGAGTCATGTCTAAAATATGAGGTGTCATTCTGTGGCTCTCTGGTTCATGGAGGAAGATGGTCTGTACCCACAATGCCTGTTGCGTGATGACGGCATCCAGAGAGCAGCGTCAGACATTGAGCAGCTCACTGCATGTGGGTCATGTTTGGTTTTACGTTTAGTTTGTGCTTACCGGAGCATTAAACCCTGGACATGAGGACAGCAGCCGTCTTCAGTCAGAATAGTGACGTGTGTAGGAGAAAAAGTGAAAAACATTCATAATCTGATCTTACAAGCAGCCACTTTGTTTATGAAGTCCAAAATTAAAGTCTGGAGCAGCGATTTGTAACCTTGATAATCCAAAAAGTAACTGTTTAGTTTTGCCTGCATAAAACTAGTTTAAAGCAGAAAATGCTACAAATGCAACATGACGCTTTGAAAAAAAAAAAGCTGTCAGGAAAGTGCTTGCAGCGCCGATGCAGACGACTGCTGAAGTGTGGCACGGTGATGAATTATTTGTAAAAGGGAAAAACTTAAACAGACCCGGTGTGAGCAAGGCACTGAACTAACCCGAACAGAACCAAACAGAACCAAACAGAACTGAACAGAACCGAACAGAACCGAGGATCTGGCTCCGCAAAAGGAAAAGACTGGGGGATAAACGGGACGTATTATGCAAAATTGACCTTTTGCTTGTTTTTTTTGTTTTTTTTGTACTTCCCTTTGGGTCCCTACTGCTTCAACAAAGATCTTAAAAAATTACCTAAATAGTTTTCAGGAATAATTTACTGTTTTTGGTGTCTGAAAAATGAGACATTTCAAAAACCTCTGGATTGTTAAGTCACAAATGAGAAAGACTACCCCTGAATTAGCAACCCCAGCTAATACCAGCCCATCACCTAGCAACCTCAGCTGAGCATAGACGGTCACCTAGCAACCCGACCACAGCTCCAGCACATCTGGTCAGCTGGTTTCTCATGTTTACCTCTGCAATTAAGAAAAAAAACAAATCTTTTGCAAAATGAGGATAGCTATATTTTCTAGTATGAGTTGCTGATGTTTGTGGGAAATGATTTAAAACAAAATCGAATAGTTTTGAAAAGAATCAAAAGAAAGATAGTCTAAAATGCTGGTGCTCTGAGTGAAACAGAAATAAAGAAATAACTTCACTGTTGTGTCCTCAGACAAAAATAGGCAATGAAATTTGTACTCCACCGTTTAAAAACTCATAAATTAAAATAAAAAAAAATAAAAAAACTAGTCACACATTAAAAAGTACAAATAGCTTAAATCATATTCATTCTGTTGTGGAAATTAAATGAACGCATTCAACAGAAAATTGGAAAACTGCTAACCCTTCTGCATCTGGTATTAAAACAAGTTGATTCTTTATTATTAAGAGACATTATGGAAGGTCCAAAAAGCCATTTATGCTCTTATTTTAACGGTGTTACATTTTGTTATGTGGACAAAAACTTCAGTGTCTCTGTAATGACTGTATTTTACCAGGCATGGAAAAGACGGTGGTTCGTCCTGCGCAGTGGCCGACTGAGTGGAGAACCAGACGTTCTGCAGTACTACAAGAACCAGCATTCCCGGCGGCCGATTGGGACCATCAACTTGAATCTGTGTGAGCAGGTAAAAACACCAAAATATGATGAAAAAAAAGTGTCATCATGACATTCTGGATCAAAGATGTAACTAGCGACTACGATGATTTATTTCGTTTAGTTTAGGTGCCTCTTTAAACCCACTAAAAGTAAACCAAATAAAAACAAATGTCTTGCAGCCAATCAGCCAAAGTACAAGGAAAAAAAATTAACATTATGAAAACCTGAAGAATTATTCATTACAAGAAAGTGTCTGCTTGAAGGAAATCCATTAAAAAAACGGATTTATTTTTATTTTTTGCAGTAGTATATTTCCAACCGTCTGTCAGGAGACGGTTAGTTAAACGCTTTAACAGACTTTCAGAAACCCGACTCTCCTCATTCCCCACTCTTCCTTTGCTCCAGGTCGACGCCGGCCTCTCCTTCACCAAGAAGGAGCTGGAGAGCAGCTTCGTCTTCGACCTGCGAACCGAGGAGAGGACCTGGTACCTGGTGGCCGAGTCCGAGGACGACATGAACCGCTGGGTCACATCCATCTGCCTCCTGTGTGGCTTCAACCCTACCGACGACGGTACCACAAAAAAAATGAGCCAAATCCAACACGTCCCGCTCGCTGTGCTTTGCTTGCCTTTAGTTTGTCCGTGTGGGCAGCGACTGAGTCAGTGTGAAAACTGGTAGGAGGAGAAAAAGGAAGAACATGTAGAGGAAAATATGGATGAAAGGTCCTTTGGGTTGTGTGCCAGCGACTCAGATGAGAGTAAAGTGTCTCAATAGGACACCAGCTTCTTTCTAGACACCAACCGTGTTTACTTTCAGACACGTGATTGACTACATCGTGTTATAATTTTCTCTTTGTGGTTAAACTGGATTTGCACAGTGAACACTCACATACTTAGCAAGTCAATATCCACAAATTCACACATTCGCAGATTTTCCTGACTCCAAATTATTCGTGGAAAATCCTCCGATTGGAGGATTTTTTTGGGAGACAGGATACCGTCGCGCAGCTGCTGCACGTTTGTCTGCTACTCTTCCATGATATCTGTTTGTCTGGAGTAGAAGAAGCTCCTTATCGAAACATGAAACCATAATCCTGAGTCACCAAATCTTGACCTTAACATGGAGACTTGTTTTGTTGATCATCTTGATTTCCCCTCTGGCATCAAAAAGACAGTTTCATTCACACACCAGCTGCTCACTGGACAGTCTTCCCTTTTCAGACTATTGTCTGTTGACCCAAGAGGTTCTTGTTCCTGCACATCAGTGGTTTCTGGAAAGCTGACCATCAGCTCTGCCATGTCTCTTAAATTCTTTCTTCCGCATTGTTCAGTTGAGTTCAGTTCCTTTATTATCCCCAAAGGGGAAATTTATTTCCCAACCAGGTATTTCAAACACACAAAATGACATAAAAGTGCATAGACAATATTGGAAACAGACAAAGCACGCAAGCGCCGATTCACGAATACAAAAAAACAGAGTTGTAACTCACAAATGGAGGGATCTGGTTTCTGTGGGTACAAATGAGTTTTTCCATCTATTGCTTTTAATCCTAACCTCCAGCCTGAGGGAGGAAACTCCAAATCCTGACGCATCACCACAACTAGACACGCCAGCAATTAAATAGAACCAAATGAAGATGTCATTAAATGTAGATGTCATGATTTATGGGAGGTGATGATGAGTTGTCAGCTGTGTTCTCAGAAGAAACATGTTTTTTTTTTTTTTTCTTCAAGCAGGCTCTTTGGTTTGAACAGACAGCTGAGCGCAACGGAGTTAGTTTAAAAATGCGGTTTGGAAAAGTAGCAACAATGTTTTGGTTGCATATTGTTGATTTGTGCAGACATAATACGGCTTTTTTCCCACTTTAGCTGCAGAAAGACAATTACGGTCCAACTCTGCCTCCGCCTCCGTGACCGCAACCAGAGGCACGCCTACTATCACCATGGTAACGGGGTCCATCCCACCCCCATACGACCCCGTGAGCGTGCGTCACCTGGAGCACGATAGCAGTGCAGAGGACGACTACCTGTGGCTGTCAAACTGCCAGAGTCACACCAGGTAAACAACCAATAAGGCTAAATTAAAGAACCTCCAACCTCGGATTTTGGTCCTAACTTGTATTAAATTAGTAAATTAAAATAATCATTCAAATGTGGGAGGTTGGGAGCTTTACCAAGATATGCATCTCACCAATTGGTACTAAAACTGGTTTCAATCTTATGATTCTGAATTTCGGCAGCAGAGCAAAGGAAATGGTGATCAAACAAAAGGATTAGCCAATAAGTCGCTGTGAGTTTTACTGAGGAAACTGTTTATTTTTGTTTGAACAACTCCTAAAAGATTCATCCTGAATAAAACCATCTGGAGAACAAAGGACCAAAGAGATTCAGGTTTTGACTTGTTGCATTTAAGAGCAACAAGGATTTGGAGTTCAACCCACATGTTTCTACCAGGGCTGACTTCTCCCACCGTCACGCTACAGTTCACCATAAAAACACTGCAGGCAGAGTTCGCCTGCGCTGATGAAGAGATTTCTGTTTCTTCTGGATTCATTTGTTTCGCTGGACTGGAACAGTCAGAGAAAAAAAGCTGCAGCCACAAGTTACTGGATTTAAGGAGGTAAAGTTTGCACCAGGTGTAATCCGTCACTTGTTTGTATCTTTACCTTCAGGCCTGCTTTGGGTTCATCCACCTCTCTTGAGACGGACTACAGTGACCACCTCTACCCTCCTCCCTCGGCCACCTTCTCCTCCTCCTCCTCCTGCTCTTCCTCCTCTTCTCTTCCTCCAAGCAGCCTTCCGCCTCCGTCCTCGTCCGGGCTCAGGTCAGCTCCTTGGACAGTGGTTGCCATGGCGAGCCCCCTCAGCCAGTCCCTGGACGCCACCATGACTTCCGACTTCCAGAGACGAGCCGCCCGCTCCCACGGCCACCCCTCCCCTCATCCCAGGAAGCACTCCTTAGATTTCCACCTGCGTCCGGCTGCCGTACCGCTCAGCGATGACAACCGCTCCGGCGCTCATCCTTCAAGCGCCATGAGTGGCTACCAGGTCCCCCGTCCGGCATCCACCCCTCAGCCGCCTCCCCCACGCCGGCCCTCTTCTACGCCCAGCGTGGACTCGCTAACTCAGGCCGAGCTCCACGCCGCCATCCCGCCCCCTCCCCCTCGGCCGCCCAAGCCCCCCACCGTCACACTGCATGGAGAGATCGCTGCGGTTTTCACAGGGCCTGGTGGGCAACCAAGAGCCAACTCTGAACCGGAGAGGAGGGATGAGGGCATCAGCAGAGGAACACTGACAAGAGGTAACAGCGTCATTACTGCAGAATATCTCTGCTACATCAATTATAACAAATATTGTACGCGGAGGATTCAGAAAAGGTTACATCCACTTGAATCCACACCAGTTCACCCCTGAGAGTTGTTTCAAACATGCCAAACCAGTAGGGGGCAGTGTAGTGCAAAGCAAAAAAACAAAAAAAAACAACCTACATCAGCCAATCAGATTGCTTCAAAACAACCACAACTTCCTGCTAGGAATTAAAGGGACCAAATTCACAAATTGTTCTTCCATTTGAGACTCTACTTCTGTAGAAACAACCAAAGCACTTAAAACAAGACTCAGTCAGGTTTTAGCAATAAGTTAATGTTTTTTGGTATCTGGAAAACAAGGCGTTTCAAAAACCTTTAGAATGTAACACCACAAATCAGCAGGCGTTGCCTAATGGTGCGTTTACACCAAACATGTTCTGAACATCAGGTGTGTCTGGTTTATGTTCAAAGTCTATGTGCAGGCCCGTCGAGGGCCCATCGCGGCACGATTTGAACCGTTTGGAGCATTTGATGCATCCAGAGCGTCCAACAAATACACTGACAACGGAAAACGACGACTACAGCGATTCTGACACTCTAATGCGCCCTACACATAGACTTTGTATGTAAACCAGACGCACCTGTGTGGGTGTAGAGCAAAATGTCAGCCATCTGCATTCAAAGATGGCTGACAGCTTCGAATCCAGCCATGCAGTTATTAGTTGATCTTGAAGCGTCTGACGCATTTTTGACGCGTGTAACACATTTGGTGTGAACGCACCATAACACCTAGCAAGTGAAGCACAATCTGTTACCTAGCAACCTCAGCGAATGGCAAGACCAATCGCTTGCAGCTCTGAGAGGTAGTTCATTATTATATTAATACATTGGTAATAATACTTTGTGTACAGAACTCTTTAATCAAATGTGTATATATATATATATATATATATATATATATATATATGTGTGTGTAAAACAAATCAATTAAAATGAAAGAGATTCTTAAAGTAAACTTTAACAAGTAGAAAATGAACAAATTACATTTTTACGAGAAAGCTTTCCACAAAGTAGGAAACTTGACCATAAATTAACATTAAGTTGGATAAAAACTGTTGAAAAGTTTTGTTGTCATAAACACTCTGCATGGTGCTAAATATTTTACAATTAAAATGGTTTATCTAAAAATGAAAGCATTTTTTTGTCGCTGCAGGAGTAAGATTTGTCGTGACCTTTGAGGCTCACAGGAGATCAGAAAACTACTTTTAAGAAGCTTTACTGGTCTCAGGTGGCAGGGCTGCAGATTTCATGCTTAGTGGAACAAACTCCTGCTTGTGTTCGGAGTAATTTCACCAGAACTGCAGTTATTAAGAAGATGAGAACTTTACCCCTCAACAAAACAAAGATGTTATTGTGTAGAAATGATTTCACGGCCTGTTAATT
This sequence comes from Poecilia latipinna, assembly GCF_001443285.1. NCBI lineage: Eukaryota > Metazoa > Chordata > Actinopteri > Cyprinodontiformes > Poeciliidae > Poecilia > Poecilia latipinna. The sequence continues at coordinate 25,804 of NW_015114175.1, read as the reverse complement.
ACTTTTGCAATAAATGTTTCGTTATAAAAAAGCAGCATGAACACTGAAATGAGGAGGATGTGTACAGCTGTCAACATGAAATATGACACACAGCTTGGATTGTGCCAGCCTCGTCTAAGTCCACATCCCATCACTCTCAGTTTTCTCCTTAAAAATGTTTGCAGAGATCCAAATAATACATAAACAACATGATTTTATCTTCTGATTTTGACTCATTTCACGTAATTTGGGAGGAATCCATGTCGACACAGGGGGGATGTTGATGAAGTCACATTTTAAGATGCAGGTTTTTTAATATCTGTTCCAGGGAGCGAATCTGTCTTCATTCCTTGGTCTCAGCCTGACAGAGCCACCATGTTTGAGTTCAGCGAGAGCTTCAACACCTACTTTGTGAGTCAACCACTTTCAATGCCATAACCGTTCAAATCATTGCTCATCTTTAAGTCATGTTCCCTCCTGTCCGTTCTTTCTCCCAGTTTAATAAAGGCATGGTTCCTCTGGGAAGCCTTTGTTCTGAAGATGACGATCTGGATGAAAGTTATGTTCCCATGAGCGCCTCCACCAACGAGCCCCCGGTTGCAGCGAGGTGAGTCAGTACTAAAACACTTCGTCATGTTGCTGAGGTTTTGAAAAACATTTTTACATCAAAGCTCTTCTTTCAAATGGAGAAACGGCTTACTGTTGAGCTTTTAACGGTTTAATTAAAGCAGAAGGACGTAATGTAACTTATAACTAGAACAAAATGCGTCTCCTGTGGAGATGCTAGCTGGATGCTGTAAGGCAGCTGAATATTGCAGAAACATTTGAGACTTGCAGAAATGAAGCAAAAGCCTGCAAAACACAAGTAGAAAATCTGTAGAAGAGGAGGGAAAACAATCAGTCAATGCAAAAATCCCACATAAAGGGTGTTAAATATGTGTGTAGAACTGTGTTTGCAAAGCTAAACTGTAAGGTCAGAACAGCTTCTGAGCTAAAATGAGCTAAAAACCTAATTGAAATACTAACAGTAGCCTCTAGGTTGGGACCTACAGTAAAATACTCCATGCAGAGTGAAAAAACTCTTGCAAAAAAACAAAATTAGCTAAAAAGCTAAAAGAAGCAAAATAACAATAGCAACTATTAGCACTAGCATCACTTTTTATCTCTTTTTGTGTTTTTAAGCTGGTAAGCACTTTGAACTGCCTCGCTGCTGAAATGTGCAACAAATAAACTTCATTGATTGCTTGACTGATAGCATGTTAATCTACAGTAACGCAATACACACAGTGTAGGAAAAAACATGAAAAATTAGCTTAAAAGCTAAAAGAAGGTTGGATTTAGGATTCAGCTATAAAACCTACTTGCTGGTTGAAGATTTTTTACTTTAAAACATTTGCAGAAACTTTGTATTTTTTAATTCTAACCTAAAGTTGTTGTTTTCAATCCAGGGCTAATCCAGGGGGTCCATCAGACTCTACTGCTGAGCTCCAAGATGGCAACTACGTCCCAATGACTCCACTCACCTCCTCCCTACCCGCCTGTCCCGTTGCTGCTGCAGGTGACCTAGCGTCGCTGGGGAGGCAAGTGCCTCCACCTGCCCACATGGGTTTTCGTAATTCCACAATGACTCCAGTCATTCCCTCCACCCCGCCCCTGCGGAGGAATACGATGCACAACACCAGCGTAGGTGAAGCTGAAGTCGTTCCTCCTCCAATCCACCGCAACCTGAAACCTCAGCGGAAAGGTCAGTGGCAGCTGGACGGGAAATTATTGTTGGGCAGATGAAGCTTCGTGATGCACTGAGACTTCTGTTATTGTGAGGTTATGATGCAGAAAACGATACTCAAAACAAAGATCGTCTTTAGTCAAAACCCCTACTGGGTTTTTTGTTTGATAACAAAGTGATGCTTCTTAAACAAAACATATTTTACTTTACGTCTTTCTGATTCTAAGATTTGAGATTAAAGGTTTACATTTATGACCAGAGCAAAAATAAGGAAACGGGTTGGTGAACTGGTCTGCTGTGTCCTTGCTTGAAATGATCCCTGGAATTCAAATCTCAGTCTTATCTTGTTTTGGTGTTTTTAAATGTTTTACACCAACATTCAAAACCTAACTGGTTAGATGAAAAGCATTCCCAGTTCTTTATTTAAAAATTATGTGTTTGCTGACTGTAATTTTCTTTGTCTTTTTGAAAGGTGACATATAATTAACATTGCCTTTTCATTCTGATTGCACAAAACAACTGATTTGTTAAAGTATAAAATCCTAAAGCTGTTTTCTACCTAAAATGACGCCTCTGCAGGAGTTTGTGGCAGTCAGTCTGTGGAGAAGAGCAGCAGCCAGATCCCTGCAGAGGCCACACAGAAAACAAAAGGTACAAACTTCAGTCCTGCAAAACTATCTGGCTTTAGAGGGTTTTGAGTTTGACACGTATTGAAATGTATCGCTTAAACACATTGTGTAACATGTAATACTAGTGAAGACCTTACTGATGTGTTAGAAAACATTACCTTTTAAGTTCTGTTTGTGCAGCTTTAGTCTATCATCGACTTACTGAGCCATTTCGAAACAGTAAGAAGGAGTTCATAGTTCCTTCCCTCCTTGTGTAACTCTGTCATTTCGTGACTCTCCTGTTCCCAATTTGCCTCTTTTGGTTTTAATTATTAATCTGCACCCAGTTTACCTGACAAGTCTGCAGAAAAAGGTTCTGGCAGCAGCACACATACAAACCTAAAGATGCAAGACATGGAAAGGTGAATAATTAATGTTTGTGTTGCTCCTGCAAACACTAAAGATGCTGACTTGTATTTGTAGATTTTCAGCTTTATGCTTTTGAAACAAGATTCCAGAGAAACGACAGGAATCAGTTATATTCAGTATTTGTAGAATATGCTGCAGTGCTGCCCCCTGCTGACATGCTGCTGCCATTACATAAGATTTAGAACATCATTGGTGAATTGATTTGCCTAAGTTTTTATCATTACACTTTAGTGGGTCACATACAAACAAACTACACTTATTAACATTGCTCTGCTCTGAATGTTCTTCGTGAATATTTCAGTAAAACCAGCTCCTCTGGAAATAACTCCGGTGTCGCAGGACTGGCAGGAAGTCCCGCCTCCTGTTCGCTCACCTGTCACTCGGACCTTCACTCGAGGGTGAGTTGGCGTCAACATTCTGCTAAAGCAGGAAGAAATAAATATATTTAACGATAAATTTGAAGTTCTCTCTCTGAAAGACGGTGATTAGCTGCAGCTGCGTTGCTCTCTGCTTCCACCCTGTGGTCGTAGCTTAGTACTACAACATGTTATGAATGAATATAGACACGTTCAGAGAAGTAAAATACACTTGAGGGTAAAAATAAAAGCAATGAAGTGTTAAAAAAGTAAAAACAGTTTTTGAAAGAATCCTTAGAAAATGATAAATTTTAAATATTGTGTTTTTTGTGTCTCAGTCCGTCCATTCGTGGGTCATTCAGGCCGAGCTCGGCCCAAAGCTCATCCCCATCCTCTGATTCTGATGACCCCGACGACAGCTACGTCACCATGGTGACCTGCAGCTTCAGTCAAAGCGCCGGGGAGCAGGTGAAACACATTTTTATCATCTTTAATCACCAAATGCTTATTTTTATGTCCGGTATTTTGTTAAAATCTGATTGTTTTCGTTTGCAGTCGCTGAGGATGATGCTGCATCGCGGCTCTGAGGGTGGAGTCAGTAACACATTGGTACGACGAGCTGAAAAACAGGTGGAGTATCTGGACCTGGACCTCCACACAGGACGATCGACTCCAACAAGACAGGTAAAAATAAAAATATAATAATCAATTTCACCAAAATAAGAAAAATTACTTAAAAATAACATTTCCTGTACCTATTACTTTTAAAACAATAACTAGATTACTCAAATATAAGTGATTTATTTTACCTGCTTGGAGTTTGTCCACTAGAGGGCATCATAGAACCAACTGTGTCTATATAGTACAACAAGGGTGTCAACAGTGTGGCCCGGGGGCCATTTGCAGCCCTTGGTATGACTCTGTGTGGCCCTTGATCACATAAAGAATCACACAGATTCCACTGATTAAAAAAAGGATGTAAACAAATTCAAAATAATCTTAAAATACAAAACTTAAACACAAAATCTATTAATTACAGAATCATTGCCTTTCATTTTAACTTGATAGTATATAGCACCACAAACATTAAGAAAGGTTTACTCAAAAAAAAAAAATAATTTGATGCTTCCATTTCTTAAATTATTCTAAATATATAAATACTTTCAGTAGAGGGCCTCTACTGTTGTCTAGAATACATCTAAACAGATCATTTCTGCATAGAAATCAGGCTAATACAGTTTATTAATATACTATTTATTTAGTTTGTTTTTACAGTGGAATTATTTTTGCATTTTTCACAACACAAGAGATTTAACTTCACAGTTGTGGCTTATGTTGCAAAGAGTTTGGACACCAGTGCTTTAAGCTTAACTTTTTATTTGTTGCAGGATATAAATGAGAACTTTATGTCATGCATCTTCTCTGTGTGTCTTTAGAAACGCTCCACTGCAGAAGGTGGGCCCAGTAGCAGCGATCACGCTGCAGCAGGTGATGAGCGAGCGCGCGGCGACCGCAGGCGGGTGGACTACGTGGTGGTGGATCCCAAACGGACCAAGGCCCTGAAGAACACCCGGGAAGCGTGGCATGATGGGAGGATGTCCACGGAAAAAGAGAAAAGCTAGGCATGCTGGGAAGAAGAAAAACTCCCAGAGGAATGCCTGCCGTTTGGATGGACTTTCACCATCAAACATGAATGTTTGTTTAAAGCAATAAATCACTTCACATCTTGTTTCCCTTCTCCTTAAAGAGGCAGTATCACGTATTTTGTATCTAGTAACTGTGTTACCTTCTGTTGGAAGAATTCTACTTATGTCAAGTATGACATAAAAAAATTGTAAATTTACGCCTTGAAATTGGGCCTGTGTGTCTTTAACTTCTGCTCCTTCTGAAACTCACCTTTCAGGAAGACGTCACATCATGGCTCCTCCATTAACCCTTTAACATGGTTTTTACCAGCTTTTCACTGAAACTCTCATGTTACACCAGGTGTTTGCTAATTCCTGCTGGCTAGTCTGGAGGAGCTTTGTGGGGGAGTTGCTGAGCGGAGAAAAGAGGCAATAAGCCTTCGGTCCGTTCAGGCATTTTGCACAGCTGAATGGTTGCCATGGAGACTAAAGGATTTCTCAAACATGCTTGAAAGAATCTGATGAGGGGAATAATTTAACAAGTAAAGCTCAAAAACGTTGATTTTTACATGATACTGCCCCTTTAAAAGTTCAGCTAGAATGTAAATCACAAGTAGATCATCTGAATTTTTTTACCATCCTTGTGGTAAAAGTAATTTATTTTAAATTGTACAACTATACTCCATGGCCACTTTGTTAGACACACCTCTGTATCACGATTTGCATCCAACTTTAGAGAAGCATTCATTCTTCGAGGCCTACAGGTTTGTTCTATATTATCAGAACAGCATCACCGAATTGCTGCTGATCCACTTTTATTATATTTGTTTCAGGTTCTGACCGAACCATCTGAATGTGTGAATATTTGCACTTCCATCTTAAACCATTTTCATGCTCACAGCTGCTGCTCACTGTTGATTTTCTGTTTTTTTAATCATTTTCTATAAACCTGAGTCACAAGTGTCTGTGTGATTTACTATTTGTGGTATCAGTTCACTTGGTGTACCTAATAAAGTGGCCAGTGAGCGTAAATCTTTTCTTGTCTAAAATAATTTAATTGCATTTTAGTTTACTGATGCTACGGCTCATGCAGGAAGTAACTTAAATTTGCTGTTTTTTTCTGACAAGTTCAAACAAGATGCAGACTTTATTTGGTGTTTCTGATGTTTAAAGTTTAGAATAAAACACAAATGAGCTTTTTTTGTGTTAAAACATGAATAACAAATGTCTCGTAAGTTAGTGATGACTGCAGAATTTGTGTTTCAAAGTTATATTTTATGAGTTTTATGATCGTCTTCTACAGTTGGAATAGAAAACAGCAGAAAGTGATGGTGCTATAAGTTCAAGAGGGATGTGAGGAGCTGTCGATTCGGTGACAGGTTTCCTCCTTTCCTCTTCTCTTCGGTTGTTTGTTTGCTTGTTTTGTCACGACTGCACCACGGAGATTCAAACTTTTATTTTTTTGTACGTTATCTTGTTTGTTGTGGCCTAAAATTTAAGCTGAAACTCATTTTGGGGTATTTATTTTAGATATGTGGTTTGATGTAAAACAATCCAAACGGATTGGGTGACACTTCAAACCTGGACTACATTATTCTACGCCAATAGCAGAATATTTCAAACCTAGTTGTGATCTGTGAAACTTTTATCTCAATTCTGAAACTTCGCCAAAGAGAGATTTAAAAACCCTAACCCAAGTTTCTTTAGTTCCAAAACAATAGAAACAACTAATCAGGTTAAAAATTAGACATTATACCACTCAACTTACACCCTGTACCAACCAAACCTAGCCTTAAAAAAACAAACAATTTATCTCTAAAATCCTAAATTAGAACATCAAACAACAAATCAATTAAAACTTGAACTTATTCCTAACAAAGCCACTGCTCCGTCCGCCGACCGCAAGCTTAAAAAAAAACAAACCCAATAAGCAATTAACAGATTAATTAGAGCAAACCAATAAAAATAAAGAAACTCTTAATCCTACAAACAAACAACTCTTAACCTTGTTTACAGACCCAGAACCTCCAGGCTTGATCACCTTGACAGGCCACCGCTGGTTACGGCGTCAGGTGATAAACGGCCGAAACACCTGTCGACCCAGCGGTACACCGCTGAGAAAAGATCTCTGCTGAAGTGCTCTAGGCCCAGTCTGGTTCCAGTCTGACCTGAAGAACTGGGACGTCTTTGTGTCAGCAGGAAACGTCTCATCTGAATGTGGGGAAGCTCAAGGCTCAGTCCTGGGAACCTCAGATTTAATTTCTCCATGGAGATCAAAGTAGAACAAGAAGAAAATAATTTTGGAGGTTTATTGCTCTTTCATGCTGAGCAGAAACCTGGTGCAGCATTGGTTGGTTTATAAAGTTCTTCGTAGACAAAACTTAAAATCTCCATTAATTATTTTAAACAAAGAACATATTGACTGAAATGTGAATTTGTTGTTTTTAAACATTTATTTCCAGGTAATGATGATCAGACAGCAGGATTCTTAGCATTTTATCAGGTGAGCACACCTGTGCTGTGAGAGGGGGCGGAGCCTCAGGTGTGGCGAGTTCTGGAGACTTTTCTCCAGTTCGCTCCGACTCGGTTTGTGTGAACAGAAGGAGAAGTAAAGGTCCGACCAGGTGAGTTTTACCTCCACTTTCTTCTGGTTTCCAGTCCTGACTGTGTTTTCTCTCTTTGAGCTGCTGGGCAGAACCAGAACTGGGCCCGGTTCTGGTTCTGTTTGTGATGCAGAGCTGCAGCACCTGATTTCAACCAGGAACTCTGAGTCAAACTGGTACCAGTAGGTTCTGAGTGTTCGTGGCCCGGCTGAGATATCTGGGTTCCTTGTTTGGAAAATATTTGAATATGGAGTAAATAATTTATTGATCTATTGATTTCTCTGGGCTTTTATCAGTAGAAAATCTGGATTGAATCAGTGACAGAGGACAGCTGATCACATTTCAATCAATTCCTAAACATGAATCAATAATAAGTGATTATGGTCATGGAGACAGACTGGCGACCTGTCCAGGGTGACCCCGCCTCTCGTCCAGAACGTTAGCTGGAGAGACACCAGCAGAAAATGGATGGATGGAGGATCATTGAATATCCATCAATCACATTTTATTTGTATGGCTCCTTTCAGCAACAAGGCATTTCAAAGTGCTTTACATCATTAAACTCAAGATTACAAAGTCATAGAAACACGTCAACAACATTACAGTTTGCACATCAGATTATTGATTCATGATTAGATTTCAGTAACAACTCTAAACAGCTGAGTTTTTAGTCTAGATTTAAAGGAACTTGGTGTTTTGCAGTTTTTTGGAAGCTTGTTCCAGATTTGTGGTGCATAGAAGCTGAATGCTGCTTCTCCTCGTTTGGCTCTTGTTCTGGATGCAGAACCAGGAGACCTGAGAGGTTCTGGAAGGTTGCTATGACAACAGCAGACCTTTAATGTATTGTGGTGCTGAGCTGTTCAGTGATTTATAATCTAACAGTGTTTTAAAGTCTGATCTCTGAGCTACAGGGAGCCAGGGACTTTAAAACTGGGTGATGTGCTCCAACTTAAACATCCACTCCTCCCACTGCTTTTATGTAACCGAGTTAACGCATCAAACCATCAGAACCTAGAGAAATGCCTCATGGACCCATTTTACATACCAAGCAGGAAGTCGGCCATTTTGGCTCAAATGGATGTTCTTCTTGTTTTGTTTTTTGACTTTAGAAGAAAAATAAGAATGTCAGATTTGTCCTGGAGAGTTCAGATGTTTACGTTAAACTCTGAAGAAACCTTTCCTTCACTCTGACTGTCGCTCCATTTCTCTTTCTGGCCTTTAAATGATTATTAGGAAATCACAAATATCTGCTAAATTATCAGTTGAATCAGCCATAATTCGCACAGCTGTTTACAGACTCTTCCTAGTTAGTCTGTTTCTGTATCTTATATTTTAATTATTTTACTGCCTGATATTTCCTGCATTCATGTTCCCCTTTAGTGTCAACTTGTTTTGATGAGGAAAACCAAAATTCCTGGTGAGTTAAAGAAATTTACTTGTCTCCAAAGTATGTTTGTCTGTGAATATTTAGACCTTTTGAGGTATTTATTTGTCTAATTTTGGTTCAGTGTTGAATGTTTGGGTTAGTTTATGTCATATAACTGAAATAAGACTTTCTTTAGAATCACTGCAGCTTTTCCTCTTTGGGTTGGTGGCAGGATTTTGACCTTTGACCCTAGTGGTTTGGCTCCTGGCTGTAGTGAGTCTTTTAATTCCCTTTAAAACAGCCACGCTTACCCAGAACAGTGCAAACAGAGGAAGCAGATTCGGTTGACGTC
>NW_015114175.1:4530-13709 GCF_001443285.1 Poecilia latipinna | reverse complement strand
TCATGACAGGTGAAGTCTTGCTTATATGCAGCAGCTGAAATTGGCCTTAAAGTGGCAGCGCACCATTTATGCTGCTACATTTAATTATTATTTTGAATAGACGTCACATTCGCCACATGGCTCCATGTTAGCATATTTAGCTTAGCACGCCGAATGTTAGCAAAGTCTAAGCTTTGGAGAAAAAATTCAGTGCAGCGCAAACGCGGTGGATTAGGATTGATTCCTATCTTGATGAATTCTAACATGGATCCTCATCTTCACAGGGGTTGGATGTAAATGTCCATATAGCTGAGCATATATGAGCGATCCGCGCCGAGGAAAACTTCAGAGATGAAGCCATGACAGTGAAAGAAGCTTCTAGCGCCTCAGCGTCTGATTGCAATCATCTGTAAAAACCATAAACTTTCTTTCAGGAATAATCCTGCCCTGCCAGGGAGAAGCTCACTGCAGAAGAGACACTATGGAGAACCAAAGCTGACATCATTAAACATAAAATCAGACATCTATATTTCTTAATTTTTCCTTACATGCGTTTTCAACAATAAATGTATATATTTAGTTTTTTTTCTTTTTCTTAAACATGCCTTTTGATCAAGAAATGTACATGTGTTTTATTTTTTCTTATTCATGTGCTTTTGTCAAAAAAATTATAAATTCTCTTTTGTGTTTTTCTTAGACATGCATTTTCATCAGGAAATATATATATATATATTGTTTTGTCTTTATTTTTTTATTTATTGTATTCATTTTTCATTTAGCTTAACCAATTTTGATAACTTTTTCTTCAAAATAGCTACATTTTTACAATTTCTCAGCAGTGAGCTGCGCCCCACCTGAACCTCTCGCTAACTGCACCAGCTATGAGGGAGCATATGCTCCTCCTGTCTGTACGCCGCCAATGAAATGGCTAAAAAACATTTAATATATGAAGTGATTTTCTATAATTTAGCTGTTGTTTTGTCACCAACTGTGTGTGTAACGCGTTTCGTGTGCGATCAGAAACGGCAGAGATCAGATTTGAGGTGAGGCAGGCAGTTCTCGAGCCTCATGGCAGGGGGCGCTCATGATCCCTGACATTGTGACTCCACAGGTGGAGCCGTTTCTGGTGCGATTTTTGCGACATTAAAATACGTACATTTCTTGCAGTCTTGACGCGTCCGCCAGATCTGGTGAGTTTTTGAAAATGTTTAAGCCTTTAAAAAGCCGCTTCATTTGGGCGAAAGAGAGAGAATAGTACAATTACAATAGGCTTTCTCAGCACTTCGCTGCTGGGGCCTAATTATTGAAAAAAGTCCACAGATTTGATTAAAACAAGGCAAACGGGCAGAGTAATGCAATTTATTCAATTCTGAAAAAACATTTGGGTCAAAATCTTGGCAATCAACAGAAAAATGTTTATCAGGGATGAAAGTTTCTGCTCTGCAATGAAAATGGAGGTTTCTTTCTTCCATGCCCACAGAGCTCAGGACTATGACGATGACTGTGCTGCTTTTCAGGAAGGAAGAAAACGTTTTGGGGACTCAGAAGAAGCAGAATATGATGGGGGATGTAAAGTTCATCCACAGTGAATTTAACGTTCCTCACATCGTTGTAAGGAATATTTTTTCAGCTGATTTTACGGAGCAGGAAAACAAGTTGGGAAGTTCCCACACTGCAAGTACAACATCTCAGCAGGAAAACTATTAAAAATAATAGATTATATTTAGGCTTTACTGTGAACAAAACAGTTTTCTGCCTTCTACTGAATAAGTTTTCCATCATTTCCAAATTTTCCCTGATGTCTTATGTTTTAACTTCATTTTGCACTTGGATTCAGCTCTTAGCAAGCAAACCTACTCTTCATTTTTATGTTTGTTGATTTTTAGTTTGCTTTGCTTTGAATAACTCCTTTCTTTCCTGTTTTTTTTTGTCATTATTTTGTTTCATCTCTGTAATATGACAATAAAATGCAGGTCGAGGCAACATTGTTATGATAATGATAAAATAATAAAGTGCAGACATGATCTGGACTAGAGAAGTTACATTATCAAAAGGTGGAAAGATAAAAGAAATTAAATTATCTATTTAATAACATAAATAAATCTTAAAAGAACCAACAAGTTTTGCATTTTATAAGAACTTTACTATTGTTGAATTGTGTTGAGGTCCATCAGTGATTGTTTTCCTCTATGTTTCCAGCGAAGGGCATCATTCCTGCTTATCTGCCACAGAAAACAATCAGACCTGCTAATTTCCCCTCCAGTGTTTGGGGCTGTTGTCATGGCGACCCAACCAAAACACTGATCTCTGACGGACAGGAGAGCACAAGCTTGTTATGAAGTTTAGATGAGCATGATGAAGCATTTACACTGACACACCAACAGAGTGAATCATCTTCAAGTCTTTCAGTCTTGAACGAGCTGCGACATGTTTTCTGCTGTGAGCAGCCAGGAGGAAACAGGAAGCTCATTTACTGTGATGTCACTCTGTTGACAAAAATCATCTCGATTTCAATTTTCTGAACCAAATGGAGACTCCTTTTACATTTATTTAAAACTAGAATAAAACATTTTTAAGATAAAAAGCCTTTATGAGCTTTTATGCCTCATCTGTCCACGTTAGCCTAAGCTACAGTCTTACCTTGTCTTGGAGTTTTGAATTTAATTTTCATGAATCTCTTGCTTTTTTTCACATATGATGAACTTTCAAACTTCTCAATATTTGCGTATTGTTTGTTGAGAGGAATCCACACCATTTTTTAGTTGTTGGTTTTTGATTTGTTGTTTTAAATGTTTCAGACTTACATGCACCCCTACCTCTTATTTTCTCTTCTTGTTAGTTTTTATATTTCATGTGGGACTGAGGCTCATTTTGTGTGAAATTAATTATTTCTGCGTTGATTTGGATCACGACTCTTCTGAAAATGTTTTCTGGCTGCAGCCCCTCAACGTCTCTCAACGTATTTTAAATGTTTCACAGAATCGCCACTATTTCTCCACACATTTCTTGTTTTTGCTTTGCACTCGAGTCACATGAACAAATAAAATCACTGATCCGGTTACAGCTCACCTGTGATTTTTCTCATAAATTAGGAAATTGTGGTTGAGAAGTGCAGCTCTGTGTAACGGATCAAGATAAAACGTGCATTTATTGACTCATATTTGCGATCACTCCTTTGTTATCATAACTGTGAGCTTTTCTCAAAGTGAAAGTTGTTGCCCTGCTGTAAAAACCTTTCATATCTTCACTGGTTCTTCCTGTAACTGGGTTGAACCTGCACGTGTACTTCCTGATGACTTGTCACAGGTCTCAGTTTATTTACTTCACTCACTGTTCCTATGGAAACACTGTTTCAAAAGTCATTTTCAGGGGTGATTGAATGCTTACCTACTTAATAATTTCATATATTTACATTATTGATCCTGTAGAATTTCAGTATTTAGGCCTCATGTCTTTAGGCTGTTGTTAGTGAGTGACTTTCTACACATTTTTAGACAAATGTAATGATTTTTTATTATTATTTCTGTTGCCTATGAGACCAGCTGTGTTTACTACCACTGTAGCGTAAACAGAAACGTCAGAGGGAGCAGTTCTGTGACGTAACACTTAAAAACTCCCCGTTTGAAGCCGTGAAAACAAACATATCTGTGGGTAAAGAGTATTTGCAGCTGGAGCAGCTGAGAGTAACACAAGCTGTAAAACTGAGAGTTTTAAACTTCACAAGCAGAGTGAAGCATTCTGGGAGATATTGATTCAGGAGAGCCAGCAGTCTGGTTATTATGTGAGTATTTATGATATAACAGAACTGAGACAGAAATGACAGAAAACAGGGGCTGTGAATTGTTTCATTTTATGTAGTCTGTATTTCACCAGATTAAACTGTTATTGTTGAGATTAAAAATTTAATTTATAAGTAAATTTTGGGTTAAAAAGACGGCAGAAGAATAGACACAGATGACATGACATTTAAATAATTTGAGTAGTGAAACGACTTCGCAGAGCTTTGAATAAACAATCAGTGCAGCAGGTCGTTCAGGTTTTACTGTGCAGCAGTTAGATGGCTGAATGCCTGCAGGTGTAACTGTTTTTCTAACAGATAATCAGGAATTTAAATCTCTTTAGCTCCGAATAGCTTTTTGCACTTGAATCCACCTTCATCTGCATTAATGATCTTCTGTTTTCCGAAGGAGGAAGATGATCTGCAGGATCCTGCTGCTCACTGCCATGACCTCATCCATCTGTGGTGAGTCAGTGTTGAGTCACAGCGATGGTCTGCTTTACCAGGCGGAGGAACGTGATGACGTCACCATCGAGTGGCGCTTTGCCCTCAGGCCTGGCTTTAGAGTCTCCTCCCTTAAGATCCACTGTGTCCAGTTACCTGGGCTGAAGGTGTTTTATCATCTGGACAGCAGCGTCGTCGAAGCTCAACACCAGCAGTTTGCTGGTCGGGTTCGGTGCGATGAAGAAGCGCTGGCGGCGGGCCGGGTCAGACTTCACCTGGCCGGCGTCAGGGCCGAGGACTCGGCCAGGTATCTCTGCAGAATGGCCACAGGGTGCGGCAGGAAGGTCAAGGAGTTCACGCTCAACGTCACTCGTAAGTTTCAACTCAGTTAAAATATATTTGATCTTTGGTAGACAAAGATTGTCCAAACCTTTGTCTTAAAAATAAGAAAATAATTCACAGAAATTTGTTTCCTGTTATTATGTGAGCAATGCTCCTTGGGGATTGAAGGGAACTTTATTTTTGCTCTTTAAATTCCTTTAGTGTCCTTTATTTTCCATAAATACTTTTTTAAATGCAGCATTTTCATAGGTACAGAGTTAGACAGTAACTAGTTACATTTATTTCAGTAACTTTTTTTGAAAAATTTTACTTTTAAAAGTACTTTATTTTGCTGTACTTTTTACTTTTACTTCAGGAACTTTATTATTTAGTATTTCTGCTCTTACTTGAGTAAAATTTCTGGATTTTCTTCCCACTGAATGAAGAACAAACATGTTTTAACCAAAGATTCACCAGACAGACACTCTCCTGCAGTTTTTGTTAAAGTTTCATAAGTTTTATATTAAAATAAACTAATTTGAATAAATTTTCTTTTCCTGATTTTGGTACTTGTATAAATTATTGTTATTTCGGCCTTAAAATACCAAAAATTCCACTTAGCTTCATATTTTCGTCTGTCTGATGATGTAACTCTTAAACGTGAAATGATTGATAATTTGATCAGTACTTGTTTGGCTTATTTTTATTTTTCCAGCCCAAGTTGAGCCCAGAGTGACATCAGAACAACCAGAACCAGCGACCCGAGGCAGAACGGGTCTTTGTGTCGCACTGGGACTCTTCACCGCAGCTTCAGCTTCAGCTTTCCTGGCTTCCTGTGCTTCTCTCATCAAGCATCACAGCCCAGGATGCCTGAAGTGAAGAGACTGCAGAACCAGGCCACAGCCGGCTGCGTTCAGGTTGCATTACTGCCCTCTGCTGGTTTGAAGAGAGAATGCATGAAACCAGAAAGAGGATGAAGTGATGAAGTTCACTGGGTTTTGTTACAGAGAGAGTCGATCATTTACTGGTCACACTGTTGATGGCTTGAGGTAAATCAGACAAAACAGGGAGTTTACAGCCTGAGAGGCTCTTGTTTATCTTTACATGGTTTTGTCTTTTAAAGTGGATTATTTGTTCAGGTTTAAAGATGTTTGACGTCTACAGAGAAGAACATGAGTTACTTTTAGTCGTTAAAAATTCATGAATTTAAACCTTGTTGTTAGTTATACCAACTGGTCCCGAGGATTTTAATGACTTTTGTTATAAAATGTTTTAATGTCTATTTTGTACCATATTTTGTTGTTTTGTATTCCATTGTGTTATAAATTATCATAGTTTTTGTCATAAGTCAAATACTGACAACATTCACATTTCAGCAGATACAACAATCAAATATTATTATTATTATTATTATTATTATTATTATTATTATTATTATGTATTTTTATTTTTTTTTATTTTTTATTTTTTTTACAGATTTTTAAATCCAAGCTGTTGAGAAACACATTTCTACTTTTCTACTGGAAATTTAATCTGGTTGCACTGACAATAAAATCATGTTTGTAGAAAACATGATGTCATTCAGTGACATGCTGTTTGAAGACTGAACTTTGTGATTTAAGATGTTTTGTTTGGGGATGATAGATGGATTAAATCTCAGGTCAGAACCTTTTTGTTTATAATGTCTGACATGGTTCTTTCTTTGGTTTTTAGTGTTCTCCTAAACCAGGTTAACAGGAAACATTATCTGTAATGTCTAGTTTAGCTCAGTTTTGCATGGACTGTATAGAAATGCAGCTGAGCAAAGTTTTAGATTTTTTGTTGTTGGTTTTTTTGCAACTAAAGTAGAACAAGTTAGAAGCAACAGCTTTGCTTGTTTCCCAGTGAAAAATACTATGGTGGATTTTACTTTTTATGAATTACTGGTGCGATTTGATTTCTTTTCTCCTGATTAAAATATGTTAACATCTACTACAAAATAGTAGTAGTGGTTTGTATAAAAATATTTTATTCTAATATTTGTGCGTTTGGTACATCCTGAGTGGCAGAATAATGAGCAAAGTGAACGATGGGAAACCCTGGAGCAATTTCCAGAACATGCTTCTTCTCATTTTAGGTTTGACCACTGGGTGTCACTGTTTCTCTGTAAATCAGAACTAAGTCCAGCAGTTAGAGGTCCGCCATGTTTGTCTTTTTTTGTTCTTTTTCTCTCTGTCGCTCCTTGTTTTTGCTTTTGCTTTTTCAGTTTGACTATTCATTAACAGTTAACGGATATTCCTACTGGTACATATACTGATAAAGGTCTTTAATCATCTCTCATCATCACTGAGACTGCTCTGAATAATCACTCTCTACCGGTCGGTTTCAGTGATATTAAAGTGATGTTATGTATTTCCAGGTACATAGTGCCATTTTAAAGCACAATTATGACATATTATCTTCAGTTGTTATGAAAATGCTTCATATATCAAACATAACTTAAAAGAAATATGACTTCTCAATTTTGCCTTGAAATTGGTTTCTGTCTCTTTAAGAAGCTCCAGCTCTTTTCAATATTCCTCCTTCATATTGAGACAAACCCACATGTCCCTCATTCAATCACTGCAAATACTCTTTAACTCGTCCTAATCTTCAAAAGTTACTAATTCTCATTATCTGACAGTGCTTCGATCGTTAAAACGTGCCAAAACAGAAACCGTCCTCTGAAAGCCTAATTTAACTTTTGGCAATAATTCCTAACTTTTAGTTTGTTTCCCTGACTGAAAACCTCAACTCTGATTGGTCAGTTGTGAGAGGACTTTATATGAGACTGTAAGGAAAACACATCAATCTGTAAATCTGACACTGAGTGACCTTTAAACATTTGAGTATTAATTCTCAAAATGTCTGCATATTGTTTCGTTTTCAGTTAAATCAGTTGTTCCTGTTCCGTCGCTCAGTGAAAATCTGATACGTTGTCATTACAAAGCAAATTCTGCGGGAACAGAAAATAGATATAAATCATGGGAATTTTCCAGTTTGTTTTTGTGTTTTGTAGATTTTTTACAGTGAATCTTGTGACACCAACCTCAGCTGAATCAGTATTAATGCTGATTGATCTGATTGGATGTAAAAGAATATTTGCCATCATGAACTTTAAACAAAACTTTCACATACCTTCATATTATAAAAGCTTCTTGCTGTACAGTTTATTCATATTCTGCAGTTTATTCACATCTTATAAGTTTATTTTAATGAAAATACACAAAGGAGCAAAAACCTCCAAACAGAAACAGCCTTAAACTTTATAAATCACTGAAAACATTTTAGTGCATTTAAAACATACATTTCTCTGATTTTAAAAAATCTAAAATAAACAAAAATGTCTTTACTGGTTTTTGGCAGTTTTACTTTCATTCTTCTAAATGACTTCATTGTTCTTCTCAGTTCAGCTGATTTAACCACAAACCAGGAAGTCACTTGAGTTTCTAAACAACCTTGGAAAACTGGTTCATGTGTCAAACTCTTATGAGGTAATTAGTTTTCTTTTTTAGGACAAAAAACAGTATATTTTAATATACTATAAAGTGCTTTTAAAGTTTTTTGAAATATAAATCATTGTACCTTTACTCTTTTTAAGCTATATTATTTCCAACCACATTAAACATGATTATAAATTGAACCTGGTTGCCAAATTAATGCATTTAATTAATACATATTTAACCCACAATAAAACATTAGAAGGAACTTAAGACAGCACAAAACAAGAAGACTCAGCTTGTCTAGAACGTAGAGGTTGTCTTTCAGAGTTAGTTTTCTTTCTGTAAATAATGTAACAAATAATCAGAATAGTCACTGCTGCTGCTGCTGCTGCTGCCACAAAAGGTAATCCTGTCCTTCCCCGATCCTCTGATGAAGGGCTGACAGTTGCTGGGAGTTCAAATGGATGAGAGTCTGGTGAAGGACAGGAGGAAAGAAACTTTTATTGTCCAAAATTCAAACAGAAAACTGCTCTAACTTCAAAGTATAAATTTACTGACTTATCAAAGCTCACTTACCGGTCACATTGAGTTTAGATGTGTCTGATCCCTTGCAATGGCCAATGTTTAGTTTACACACATAAACTCCAGAGTCCTCCACCTTGAGTCTGGACACATGGAGTCTGATCCGTCCTTTTCTGAGGACGTCTTTGTCAAACACAACTCGTCCTGAAAACTTTTCATCCTGAAACTCTGAGACTGTCTCACCATCAAGTTCAATATACTCGTATAAAAGTTTATAGCAGCTTATTGTATCATTTTTCAACCAATCACAAGAAACAAGCCACAAGTTGTGTGAGCACTCTAGTTTGGGGGTGAAGGTGAAGTCCAGTGTGAGGTTGTCGTTCTTCTCAGCCCAATATGACTTCTGTGTCACATTTACTTCAATTGGCACTAATGATGGAGGTAAAAGTTACAGTCATAAACAGAACAACAAGCACTTATATTAAACCTTTGTTGTTACAACTAACGTTGATTTTATAACCTCTAAATATTCTACTCACATATAGTCTGAACTCCTCTGTCTGGTGCTGAAGAGACAAAGAGAGAAAGTGAGGACATAGAAACTGTGTCTAAAACTTAGTTCTGTTCTCTGTGGCTGATTTTCCAGTGATGGCCATAATCACACATAAAGATGC
>NW_015114175.1:0-354 GCF_001443285.1 Poecilia latipinna | reverse complement strand
AATTGTAATGATACCTTTAAAAAAAAGTTGTTTAAAAGACTTTTTTTAATTAAATAACTCATTTTTACCAAACACAAACTTTTATTTGCACACATCAGAAATCTTTTGTTGTGATTTGAGGTCCTGCCCACGACGTCATGTGAGAATCACAAGCAAAACTTTGAGTCACAAACAAAAACTTAGAATAGCAAGAAAAGATTAATGACATGCGGAAATAAGTTTGTTTTGCAAAAAAGAAAGTTAACTTCATGAGTCAAAAATGTGTGATTTAAATAAATAAATAAAAAAATTAAGCAAACCTCAGCAGGTTTTTCTCATGGTGACATGCATTAACAATTAAATTTTTGCTTTTGT
>NW_015114174.1:158163-161250 GCF_001443285.1 Poecilia latipinna | reverse complement strand
ATTGATGGAACAGGTCCTAGATTTGATCCGTCAAAGGGAATCAGAGGTTTTTCTTGCTTCTTCGTACGGAGATAAATACCCGTCAGGGTATTTCCTGTTTGTTTATACTGATTCCGGCAGCGCCTCCTGCTGTACGGGCGTACAAATTACCCACAAGTAATAATTTTGCTCCACTTTAGGCATAACTAATGGAGCAAAGAAAAAAAGGAGTGCGAGGACAAAGAAGGTGATATTTGTGACTCACAAGAGCGGCTTGGTGCCGTTGCATTCACTGACTCATGTCCGGGTAAAGGAAAAAACGTGTGTGAAGATGTTAATACAAGTGTGCGAACTTTGCTCCAAACGTGATGGACTGAATGGAGCAAAAATATATTAGAGTAGGAATTTTATATATTGCGGCTTGTGGAGTGGAGTGTGTGTCCTGGCAGTGATGAATTTGTAAAGATGTACCAGTGTCTGAGTGACAAAAATATACATGTTGTTTAGTTTTACAAGTATGTGGATTTATTTTGCGTCATTTGTTTTGGATCATTTGTGGCAAAACTGTACATGTGAGATTTTATATATATATATATATATATATATATATATATATATATATATATATATATATATATATATATATATATATATCTCTCTCAAACAATACAATTCGTGTGCTTGTACTTAAGAATTTGAAGAGGTGTCACTGTTATTTTGTATTCGTGAAATTACAAAACAACAGGTTTTTTATTCTGTTATTTCAGTTTTACAGTTACACAAATATTTTATCACAAATTATACCTTCATATTTAGAATCCTTTTTACACACTGCTTTTTTGCGGTTTTATTTGTAGATATAAACCGATAAATGTTTGTATCTAAATCTCAATACATCTGGTCTTGCGTTAGAAGGCCCCACAACTTTTTTTTTTTTTGTAGTTTTAATTTTTACATCAATAATTTTTAAAAGTAAATGAAAACTTGACGTACAGTAGATGATTAAATGACGGATGGCGCATGTCACAGGTCACGTCTTAGATGTTTGCGCCACTTTTGATCGGGAAATTTGGTACATCTGCACTGGAGCAGTGAAATAACTCTGAAGACGACCTTATATGCGTTATATTTTATGCAGCTGTTGCCATATTAAATCGTCTCCAACAGGAATTTTAGCACATAAATCTTCTTTGCCTTTTACCTGAGGAGCGGAGAGAAAAGGCGCACTATTTGTCCAGCAGTATTAAAAAAATAATAATTTACTTAAAGATTATTTACTGCCGAACATATTTTAGAAATCATCTGGTGTTAATACATTTTTTGTTTAAAAATAGGCGTACTAGTATTTGTTTAGGATGACTCTATAAACTTTGTTATGCAGTTTTTAGCTGCGGACTGTTTTGTGGAGGTTTTCCTTCATCCCATTATTGCCTCAATTTTTAGCTCCTCTGCGTCTTTTCCGAAACTTCTCTGTGCATTTTTCATGTATGAATGAGGCTCTCCGGTTTCCTTGCCAACAAAATTCTTTCATCATACAATCAATAAAAAGTTAAAATACTAAGTGTATTATTTTCCTCTTCTGCATTCAGATTTTTTTTTTTTTTAAAGAAACTCAAATTCAATTTGTGCAACTGGCTTGACTATTTTGAATTTCACATTGTAATACATAAGTAGAAAGCTTCAGGTACGAAAGCCTGCAACTGTTCTTTATCAATAAATTCATTTTACTGCATTTTCATTTCTGCCTGGGTCAGAAATGAATGGGGGCAGATTGAACCTGTCGCCCCCGCTGTTGCTCTCCACGGTGACTTTGGCGCTGAGGCGCAATCTGCGGCCTCAGGCGGTGCGGGCAGAAACAGTCCGAGGGCTGCTGCTGCTGCTGCTGTGTGTGTGTGTGTGTGTGTGTGTGTGTGTGTGTGTGTGTGTGTGTGTGTGTGTGTGTCTGCCCGCTTCAGCTTCAGACTCCGTCCGTCCCACCGGGTCAGGCGCTTCCTTGTAAATTAAATAGCCAGTTAACGGCCCGTTGCGCGTAATCAATCAGTGCAGATATGCAGCTATAGGGGCCTGTGCGCAAAGTCTCAACGATCTGCCGACCGGAAGAGGGAGCGAAGCGTGGGAAGAGCGCGTGGACCCAAACGTGACAAGTCATAGTCCAAAAAAAAAAACAAGAAAAACATCCTCAGAAGTTAGGAATTATAATTTACATTATTTAAATCAGAGAAACAAATCTGATTTACATAATATCCTAACAGGAAAAAGGTCTGTCTGTCTGTCTGTCTGTCAATCATTACTATTACTACTGTTATTATTATTATTCATCTGTGTCCGCCGTAGCACGCGCCACTTTCCCTGCCCTGATACTTCCGCCGCCCTACATCAGAGGAAGTCGTCATTAAACTTGTGCGTTTGTTGTGTTTGCGGCGGAGGCGCGCGCCAGCACGCACGTGAGCAGTGCCGTCCACGGTCCGGCCTGTGAGCCCGAGCAGAACAAAGGTTCTGATTCCCTTCAGACCAAAGCCCGAAGCTACAGGTTTGCAAAATATACTTAAAAAAAAAAGTAAAATAAAATCACATAATAGCAGAAAACTTCTCAACAGAAGTATCCATGTCGAACATGGCGCTGATTTTATTTACTGACTTTAGTATTGTTTTATCGTTATCGCGCAGGTGTTAATTAATGACTGCTCCTCTGCTCTAACATTTAGTCAAAGCTAATTCACGCTTTACAGTATTTTTCATTCTCTAAGGAAGTCCGCTTCTTAATTTTTTTTTTAGCATATTTATGTTGTGAACTAATAAACTAAATAATTAATAAAGGGATATAGCATTATTATTATTATTATTATTATTATTATTATTATTATTATTATTATTATTATTATTATTTATTTATTTATTATTATTACTAAATCCCTGCCAACAGCCATCGCCATCTACAATAACCCTTCGCTGGCCCTAACGAAACGCACTGATGAAAATGAAAAAATTTTTCTTCTTTTTTTTAATTGAAGATATTGGTTGAAGAAAATTTGTGACTGATCCAAATCCAGAATGCGGGGGGGGGGGGGGGGGGAATTTTCTCTTTTTAGAACGACCACCCCCGCGGGG
>NW_015114174.1:142759-154944 GCF_001443285.1 Poecilia latipinna | reverse complement strand
GTTGTTGGGGAGTGTTTGTGGGCAAGGTGACGCAGGGGGGGGGGGGGGGGGGGGGGGGTAATTTTCCCTTTAAGCAGCGACCTGCCTGCGGGCGGACAGAGACGCAGGTTAGAAAATATAAAGTGAAAATCAGCGAAATGTTAAAAGCTTTAGTTTAAATCGTGAGTCGAGGCGGTAATGTAGGTGTTGGAGCGGATCAGACGCGCAGGAGCAACTACATACCCCAACCCCTCACAACCCCTCACCCAGAAAAAGTAAAATAATAATAATAATAATAATAATCAACCCCAATTTTGGACACTCAGAGGAGAAGCCGCGGGATCTTTAATAAAAAACAGTGATGCTGGGGAACTTAGAAATGCATTATAATAATAAAAAGGGCAACATTTTATTATCGGATGAGGTCATTGCAGAATAAATTTTAATTCCCCTCCGCTGTATGAGCTCCAACGTGCCTGTTTCATCAGTTCAAGCCGTCCTTCAGTGTTTTCCAGACTTCACGTCTCCGCCGCGCCGCCATTGGACAGAACTGTCCGTCTGGCTTTCCGGTCTGACTCCTCATTGGAGGCTGGGTGCTTTTTTTTTTCTTCTTTTTTTTTGACAGAGAGTTGAAGGAGACCGCCCCTCCCCCGCACCCCACTCCCCACATCTCTCTCTCTCTCTCTCTCTCTCTCTCTCTCTCTCTCTGTGCGCCTGAAGAAAAAAAATCCTCCAGAAGTGAGTATCAATCAGAGAGAAGTTAGTGGGGCACAAAGAGAAAAAGCAGGACAGAGAGCAGGGCGCGCAAAAAGCCGCTGACCGCATCCGAACTATCAGTCCGCGCGCAGTCAGCGATGGCTGCGTCCGCATTCAAACGCTAAAAAAAAACCCTCTCCGTTTTCTAGTCAAAGTTTACTGGGATTACTTTGGACACTTGGTGAGTTTGCGCCCTGCTGTAAACACTGACGTGTGCAGCTTCTTCTTCCTCCTCCTCCTCTTCTTCTTCTCTTTCTTCGTCTTCTTCAGTGTTTTGCCTCGCTGCTTTTGGACGGACGGAGTGAGGGGGTTGGGGGGCTCGGGGGGTGGCGGGGTTTTCTTGTTGTTGTGAATTTTCGCCGCGTTCTCCTCCTCCTCCTGCCCAACTTTCGGGTGGATTTGAGAGAAATGAGTGAGAGGAGGCGATCGGCCGCAGCTCTGAGCTCTAGAGCCCACGCGTTTTCCGTGGAAGCCCTGATCGGCTCGAACAAGAAGAGGAAGCTCCGGGGCTGGGAGGAGAAGGAGCTGGAGTTGTCGATGGAGAGCCTCGCCACGGACGGAGAGGATCCGGCGCACTGTCTGGATATGGACCCGGGTCAGTGCGCGCACACACACACACACACACACACACACACACACACACACACACACACACACACACACACACACACACACACACACACACACACATATATATATATATATATATATATATATATATATATATATATATATATATATATATATATATATATATATATATATATTAAATTTCCTTTAAAAACAAAAAGCACCAAACACCGCTAAAAGTCCCCGACAGGTCTCTCTGCGTCGTGGCTCCAGGCTTATGGACCCCAGGCTTCTGACTCAGAGCGCATATGCTCCGCAGTCTAACTCCGAGAAATGCATCTGCTCCTCTGCGGCTGCGTTCCAGCAAAAAAACAGGGCAGAGAAACACAACTGTTGCAGTTCATTTAAAAAGGAACGCGTGCAGGCCCTGCTTTTTCCTCACACAGCTATATGACACAGAAAGCGTTGATTTAAATTAATAATAATAAAAAAAGACTCGGTTTGCACCTTTGAAGCGTCCAGGGACGCACGCAGTCCCGGTGTGTGTCTTGAATACTTTGGTGCGTAAAAACCCAGTCGACCTTTGGGTAACTTAGGCCGTAAACCACCCGTGACTCTCATCTATCGCGTTTCGCTGTGAAACAGGAGCAGACTCCACAGATTGAAACATCCTGATGCCGAGAGGACAGGTGCGTAAAGATAATCAATTGACCCCGCGCAGAACAGGTCAGGCACGAGGCCGCTTAGAGCGCAGACAGGGGCGCAAAGCGCAATGAAATGTGTGTTCCAGCCTTGTTTGTGTTAACATACATGCAGGTAAAATGGAGTGGAAAAAAAATAAACAAAAAGACTGTTAACAGTTTTACAGCTTAAATTTGACAAATAAATAAAAGAGCAACCCTATTATTTATTTATATAATTTCATATTTCGTATTCTATTTCTACAACCACACTGTACTCAGCATAAAACTACATTTTTTTTTGGGGGGGGGGGATGCAATAAATAGTATCCACTACATTTATCTGAATTTTTAATCAAGTATATTAACTTTGACATTAAGGCAGATAATATTCTCGTTAGGTCAAAAAAAAAACAAAAACAAAAAAAAACTCTTCTAACACTCGTAGTTGAGAAACTTGTGGAGACTTCAGCTAAGCAACGGCACTTTACACTCATTAGACTTGAACTACGCGTCTTGGCTCGGAAAGGTTGATACGTCTTTAAAAAGTTTATAATTTCAGTATGAATTCACTCATTCGTCACAGTTCAGATTTTTTTTGTGTGTGTT
Organism: Poecilia latipinna; assembly: GCF_001443285.1. Lineage (NCBI taxonomy): Eukaryota > Metazoa > Chordata > Actinopteri > Cyprinodontiformes > Poeciliidae > Poecilia > Poecilia latipinna. The sequence goes on along the minus strand of NW_015114174.1, from coordinate 152,350 downwards.
TTCTGTCTTTTTAGTTGGAATTGAACAAAGTTAGTGCTGAGTAAGCAAATAAATGATTGACTAATTAATTTACGTGTCTTTTGACGTAATTTATATCCAAAAGTATTAACTAAAAAAATTACCTTTCTTCCCCCCAAAATACATATTATTATTATTATTATTATTATTATTATTATTATTATCATTATTATTATTATTCAGTTTGTCTCCGCAGTGTGTGAACGGCTTCATTCATACTTATTTTTTTAAATATTATTTTTAATTTTCATCTCACTTGCCCGTTTCATGTATTTTCCACATGTGGGACTGCGCCGTAGCCAGTGTTGCAATAGCAGCCGCTTAAGTTGCCTCGTGAAATCCTCCCGCTGCCTCGAGTGCGCCCGGCTCTAACGCGCGCGCCAGCGTCAGGCCTCCGCTCACAGATTTTCAACCCCGAACTTCTCAGATTAAGGTTCAGACGTGTCCTCCATACTCCGGACTGAAAGTGTACAGGCTTATGCGGTACAGTAAGCCGGCCGCCACAATTAGACCCTTCATATATACACGGTTTAAAAGCACAGGTTGTGCATTTGGAAATTTAGATACATAATAATAATAATAATAATAATAGCAAACAGGTATTTCACTTTAATGCTATGTTGATTTCATCGTGATGAGTTCGGTTCGGTTCGGTGTGGGACTCGGGAGACGGAACTCAACGCTCTTTTTTACGTCGCGCGCCTCTTCGCTCCAATAAAAAGAGAAAAGCAAAAGAAGAAAGAAACATGGAAAAGAATGGAGTTGTGTCCCTGAACCCTTACAGGAAGCGTGTTGTTTGTGTTGTTGTTGAAGCACTGAGCTGTCTGCGCTGCGGTTTGAATGAGGGAGCGCTAATTAGAAGCAGCACTGCTTTTTTGTGAGCCCTAAAAGGGGCAAAGATGGTAAACAAACAAACAAAAATCGAACTTAAAACTTTTCTTTTCTTTTTTTTTTTAACTCTCGGTGGTCGTCCCAGTCAACTTAGGGCTGAATAAGAAGCACTATATTTTTTATCTGGAGTAATTCCTCCCCCCACCCCCGTTCCTCCACCCAGAGCCCCCTCCTCTCATTAGCCGCCGGGGCTCCTGGCAGGTTCCCGCTCCGGACCTAAAGCCCTCCGCTGTGGAGCATCAGGCGGCGGTGACCAAGAACAGCGAGTCTCTGTGGTCACATTATGTGGTTTAGAGGAATCCTTAGCGGGGTGATTTGATTTTTCTTCTTCTTCTTCTCTCTCTCTTTACTCAGCTCCAGCAGGCTTTAAGGCTGGAAGCCGGCCGGTCGTATAACACGTTTATTAGCCTGAGAAGACAGAGAGCAGGACTGAGTCTGCAGCAGTTTTTTTTTTTTTTTTAAACAGGCTGACCGGAGGAGCTCTACAGGCCCGTTAGCACACACACGCATACACACACACACACAAAAAAAAAAAAAAAAAAAGGAAAAGCTGGTTTTGTGAGACCTCACAAAGTTCCTACTTCCACACGGCTCTAATATGGATCCGTTAAAGCGGCAATTAACAAGTGAAACTACATCTGTTATAAACCCCAGCTCCACTTCTTAGAGAGGCTCAGCTTTTACGCACAGAAACAGTTCTTAAAAACACACACACACTCACACACTCTCCAACAGTTGGGTGAGACGATTATATAGCAAAATAATTGTGTTAACTTTGAGCTGATCTAATAGAGCCTGTCTAAAACCAGACCTCACATTATTTAACAGAAGAGGACACATCACAGCTGATCTGTTCATCTTCCAGATCCTTAATAATATTCACTAAGAGCTTATCCTTAAACAAAAATATATAGAAATGTTTCTATCTCCAAATCCAGCGTAAAATATTTTTTTCTTCCAGTCACTAGAACATCCAAAATTATTATTATTATTATTATTATTATTATTATTATTATTATTATTATTATTATAACCTGAAACTTTAAAGTCTTGAATCAGGTAGGAAAGTCACTGTGCTGTAAAATTAAGCAATTTATATTAAAACATTTTTGGTTTATGATGTGTTATTTACGAGTGAGGGTCAGCGGGGGTCAAACAAAATTTAAGAAAGGAGAGGAAATGTTCACAACTTCATATATTTGAATTGTTTTCTCTTATGTAATGAATTCAAATAAGACATATTTAATTATCTGGACGGTAAATAAAATGTTTGCTCAGGCAGCCTGACAGTTGTTGCTGCTTCCCACTGAGAAGCCGACCTAAATATAGGCCTCAGTTACAGCGAGGCCATCATAAGTGTATGGTTCAGCCTCCATACGTGTCTGTATATTTCATATGTGTTCAGCTGAACCAGACGCCTTTACATTCACATAATTATCCTATAAAATTAGCCCAAAAAAAACAAAAAACATAAGAGCCAAAAGCCGCGTCCGTAAATCACGCAGACACGTCAAAGAGAATAAACTGGAACCCGAAGACGGCTTCATTGATTTCTGAACATGAATGATGAACTCGTTTTTAACTTGTGACTAAAACTGCAAACATGACGGGATGTGCATGTGTAAATATTCAAAATGTTTGGATGGAAATGTGTGGGCTTAATGAAGAGGCTGCAAAATGAATTCCAGCATCTAAGATTTAATCATAACCCTGAGTTAGACGGCGGCACGTCTTTCACGTTCAGATCAAACATGACCTGCTTTGTTCTTCACATTTATGGTCCGTTTGCTTTCACTGTTTCAGGGAAGAATTTGCAGAAATCATGTTACACAAAAACATATTTCATTAGGTGAAATATTGCTGAGTAGTCGTCAACCCGGTTGCCTTCATTCTACACAAAGTGACATTTTTGTTGAATGTGTCCGTAAAGCTGTCAGGTTTGATGAAGCTGACTCAGCCTGACCTTCAGTGTCTTTGTGAAGGTTAAAAATGTTCAATTGTTAACGTGTTACTTTTGAAACTATAGCAACAGTGAAACTGTGGTTATTTCAGAAAAGCAAGTGTCAAAATAAAAGTAAAAAAATCTTACCAAGTATTTTTGGTCTGGTTTCTAGTGCAAATATCTTAATGCACTTGAAATAAGACAAAACTAACTCATAAGCAACTTTTCAGTAAGATATAGCAGCTTGGTTTAAGTCAATAATTCCTTAATATATAACGGAAAAAGCAGTAGTTCCACTGGTAGATTGCTTCATTTATAATTAAACATTTTTCCCATGTTGTACATGAAGTAATCTGCAAATGAAACTAGAACTGTTTCATGAACATTGAGGAATTACTGATTTAAAACGAGCTCCTATTTCTTGCTAAACGACACATTAAGCTGTCCAGCGTTCAGCGCAGCTCCAACTGATACCAATGTGTCTAAATGTGAAGTCGGAGGTCAGAATGACGTGAGGCATGGAGCTGGTTCACGCTGGGTCAAGCACAGGACGATCAGAGTGTGTGAGGTAATGAGTGTGTGTGTGTGTGTGTGCGTGTGCGTGTGTGTGACAGAGAGAAACGAACGGCAAATTCCCTCTCGTTAATAAGAAGCATCTTTTCAGAAAGCAAAATGAAAGCTAAGCTGAAAACTGGACGCTGAGTGATAGAGAAGTGAAAATGAGCTGATTTCAGGTCAGATCTGCAGCCATGCTGACGTGTGTGTGTGTGTGTGTGTGTGTGTGCGTGTGCGTGCGTGTGCGTGCGTGTGTGGCTGCTGAGTGTCAGAGGACGGGTCCTCCAGCCTGGTGACAAGACATCCAGACTTCTTTACCTGCTCTCTATCTTTCAGCGTCTTTGAGCGTCCTAAATAGCGCAACATGAGTTTGGTGGATTATTATTGTCATTATTATCCCTTTATTCAGTCTCTGCAGTGCAGCTGATTCCCCTGAAGCCTCCTTTTCTTTTAACCACAAATGCACTTTTTTTTCAAACCAAAATTTTTCCAACAATCTAACTTATTTAAAGTTTTAAAATAAAAGGAGGCAGAACTTAAACCAAACTGTGTATTGTTTATCGTCGAAACTGTAAGACAGTGACACACAATTTACCCAGTAGCTCTGGTATTTTAGCTGTAAAGTAAAACTACAGTTAAAGTAAAGTGCAGCCAGGCAGTACTGACAGCTAAACCTGTCACAATAACACATTTTATGGGTGATAAATCGTCCCAGAAGGTATCGCGATAAACGATAATATTGATGTTTTGAGAGCATTTTAAAGTGATCCATTAATAGTGGCAAAATAATGCAAGAAGGCATTCTCAAAGATCCGTACACATTAAATCCAATGAATATTTAAACACTGGAACTGGAAGACATTCTAGATATCCAACATAAATAAGCAAAACAACAGAAACTGCAAAGAAAACAAATTATGGAGTCTCTGCAAAAAAAAAAAAAAAGCCCTTAAAAGAAAAAAAAAGAGGGACTAGTTGAGACCAAAGCAGCAGACTGAAAACTTTTGACGTCTAGTTTTTGGTAGAAAGAGAGAAAAGAAAAATGATAAATCACGCAAATGGAAATTAACGAGCTTGTTCCGATTTATCATGCGATTAATTGATTTATCGCTTATTGCGACAGGCCTTTCAGTAGGACCGTTAAATGCGACATATATAAATGATTAACTCATGTCGCAGTTCTATTTGTAGATTTCACAAGAATACACTGGAAGCCTGCAGCTCCACGCTATAAACAGGTTGCACTCTATGCAATATGCCAGTTTCACTCACATGAAATCTCCAGGGACACCAGCCCATTGTTCCAACCCTGAGGAACTGCCGTGAACACAGTCGCTTTACAGTTAAAACAACAACCAAAATACAGTGTAGGTCTACTTTAACGCTCTAAGATTTATTATTTTAAGTCTCTTGTTTGTGATATGTATTGTTTTTCCCCCTGAAGATTTAAATTCTAAAATGTCATTTTTCAAGTCAAGCTGTTGGAATATGTTACTGTATCTGATCAGTTTAAGGTCCCACATGTCAGCTGAACCCAAACTGTTTATTATATCCTAATGATCCTTTATTGTTTTTAGCTCTTTGGAGTTTTAAATATCACAGTTTCAATTTTTCTTTCAGGATTTAATGAATGAGTTTCAGTTTAAAAACCACAGTTTTCCCATCTCTAAATGTTATATTGACTTAAAATGTTTTTCACTTTTCAACAGGTTCTACATATTGTATTTTGTTAGCTGAAAACAAATTTTAAAAAAAAAGTTATGCCAGTCTGTTAGCCGTACTAGAATAAATCAATTTAACCCAAAGAAACAAATTTATTTAATGTGTTACCTGGAAATAAAATGTTAATATGGGAAAAAAAACGTAACTTTTCAGCTAGTTTTAAGTCAATAATTCCTTAATATTGATTTAAAAAAGTACTAGTACGAAAGGCAGATTATTTCACTTAAAACATGTGGAAAAATGTTTTATTGTGAGTGAAATAATCTGCCAGTAAGACCAGTTCTCCATCAATATTAAGGAATTATTGCCTTAAAACAATCTCTTATATCTTGCTAAAAAGTTACTTTTGAGTCAGTTTAATCTTATTTCAAGTGTACTAAGATATTTACACTAGACCAAAATTACTTTGTACGATTTTGTGTGTTTGCGCTTTCTGTCCAATAGTTACGGTGTTGCTACGTTTAAAAAAATAAAAATCTTTCGACCGTTTGTTGGACGAGCGTGTCGTAATGAGCTCATCCGTGCGGTCGGCGCTGGGGCCCGGTGGGAATCGGAGCCACCGGGCTCGTCGTCGTCTTTTACCCGGGCAGAATGTGTTTACAAAGTGTGAGGGGGGGCGGCTGAGTGTCTATCTGCCTGAGTGTGAACAGTTAAAGGAGCGAAGCGGACACTAATCATGTGCGACAGTCCTCCCAGGCTGCAGTGACACTGGAAGGATGATGGAAAGACTCCCCCCTCCTCCGCCCCCACTGTCTCTCAGGGCTCATTACGCCCCTCGCCACTCCTCGCCTTCTTGTCTTTCTCTCCCTCATCTTCATCTCCCCCATTTCTTCCTTCCTTCTCTCCTTTCCGGCAGGCTTGGCTGCGCTGCGGCGGTTTCGCCCGGGACGCTGTCCAGTCTCTCTCTCTCTCTTTCTCTCCTTGCATTTGCATAAGCGTATTTGTGCTAGCCCCCCCTCACACCCTCCTCCTTCCTCCGGCACTGCCAAGCCAACCTCGGTGTGTCAGGACCAGCAATAAATAATACATTATTGCATTTTTCTGCCTTTTTTTTTTTCTCTCTCTCTTTCTTTTTTTCCTGGGTGGCGCTGGGGTTGTGAGTGAGGTTGTTGTAAAAGATTTTCTCCAAAAAAGTGAAATGAGATGAAGCGCGCGGCGGTCAAGTGAGGATATCGTGGGCACGGAAAGGTTTTGATGCCCCAGCTGGAAAAATCACGAGGCATTCTGGGATGCATCCCCCCCCATGTTATTTTCAAATCTAAATAAGCGCACACAGACGTTTTACTCTGTGGCGGTGGCAGGCGTGGGTGTATTTTGGGATATATAATATTTGAGCGTGGATTTATGGTGAGAGTAAACAGTTCTAAACACTTAATGTTTGCCAAGATTAATACATTTGTCGTCTAATTCAAAATATATATATTTTTTTATAAAACTTGTAATTTAATTGTTTTTTTTTCTATTTCCAAGCATAAAGCTCACGTTATTTTCTCGTTCAAAACGAGAATGATATGAACTTTGCTGACTCTTGGAGTTTAGAGATTACCTAATCCTAAAAGCAAGACGTAATTCAGCACTGGGTGACCTCAAGGTCGTGTGTTCGGCCCGCTGCCGTTAACATGTGACCGCTCATCTGCACGAGGAATTCCCGACTTTTAATTAGCTCCATCTCTGAGAGTAAATGCATGAAAATGAAAAACATACAAATGAAGGATGCGGTTATGAGATTCAGCCGTTCACAAGTGTGAATAGTGAGAAGTTTCCCTCTGTAACAACAGACACATCCGCTGGGTCTCCCACAGCAGCACAACCATGACCAGCAACTTCAATATTTCCTTTAGAAACGTTTTTGGATTGTCATCCACAATAAAAGGAAACACAAATGAAGACCTGGTTTCAACTGAGACATGAACCATTATTGAAATATCATGCTTTTCAGTCTATTCTAACCAGATGCAATGAACTTCTGCTGTCTAATAAAGTGAGTCTTGTTACAGGAAGGTATTTAATGATATAATTTAGCAATAGTGTTAAAAAATGTGAATTTTCTCTGAATGTGTTGTTTTTATTACAGTGTAGTTGATGACTTTGATCACAAACTGGGCTGAAAATTCTCCTGTGCACTGCAAAAAAACACAACTTACCAAGTCTTTTTATTCTAGTTTCTAGTGCAAATATCTTAGTACACTTGAAATAAGACAAAACTAAATTATAAGTAGCTTTTCAGCAAGATATAGGAGCTTGTTTAAGTCAATAATTCCTAAATATATAACGAAAAGTCCCGCTGGTAGATTGTTTCATATATAACTAAGCATTTTTTCCACGTGAAATAATCTGCAAATGGAACTAATGCTTTTTTGTGAATAGTAAGAAGTTATTGACTTAAAACAAGCTTCCAAGTAAGAGGAGCTTGTTTTCAGTAAATAATTCCTTAATATTGATACAAAAGTACAAGTAGATTATTTAACCCATAACAGAACATTTTCCCATGTTATACATGAAATAATTTGACAGTGGAACTACTACTTTAGTACTTTTATGTCCATATTTAGGAATTAAAACAAGCTCCTGTATTTTGATGAAAAGTTGCTTTTCAAGTAGTTTTGTCTTATTATTTCAAGTGTATTAGGATATTTGCACTAGAAGCTAAAATAAAAAATACTTGGTAATATTTTGTGTGTTTTTGCAGTGTGGGTTTGTCTCTAAAATAAAACGAGCTTTTTTTTCTTTCTTTTTTTTTAATCCGATTTAACCTTTTGATTATTTTTGTGAATTCATCTTTTCTGTCAATAATCACTTTATGGGAAGTTTCATATCCCAAACCTTTCTCATTGGAATCGTCGTTTGCCTGGCCAGAAAAAGGAAAAAGGAAAAAAAAAAAAAAAAAAAAGCGCAACCATTTTTCTTCGTAGCTCTGCAGAAGCTTCCCGCAGCTTTTATCCCGCTTCTGTCTCCACGAGACGGCAAGCCAAGCCCGGCGGGGGGTCCGGTGATGAAGACTCACTGGAGGGACGCTGCAGCGCGCGCGCTCGCACGAGCCAACTTTCCTCTACGAAAAAAAAAAAAAGAAAAGAAAAACACACTTTTTTATTTATATTTTTTATTTTTTAAAATTCGGTTAATCCAGAGCCGCCTTCCTCATCACTTCCTCCCCCCTCCGCTTTTCGCCCCCTTCCAGACTCAGAGGCGAGCCCCGGCTCGGATGGAGAGGGTCTGGCCGAGAGGACGTCGTGCTCCTTCGGCTCGCCCGCCGACCTGGCCCCGGGCGCCTGCGACGCCTCGCCCTCGGCCTCCATGGAGGAGATCCAGGTGGAGCTGCAGTGCGCCGACCTCTGGAAGCGTTTCCACGACATCGGCACGGAGATGATCATCACCAAGGCCGGCAGGTAGGCGGTGGGCTCAGCTGCTGACTGAGGCACAGACAGGGCTGTTTGCTAGGCTCCTCCACCATAAACTGTCCCCAGAACTTACTGAGATAAATGGTAATTTATTTATTTTTTTACTGCATAATAGTGCAACAGCACATTCTCAAAGATCAATAGAGTTTAAATTCTAATTAACATTTAGCAGTGCAACTGGAAATATAAATATTAAATATTCAAAAATAAATAAAGAAAACAGCAGAAATAACAAATAAAATTAATTATGTATTCTCTCTAAATAAAATGACCCAGTTGAGACCAAAACACCAGACTGAAGACTTTCGTCATCAAGTTCCTGGTAGAAAGAGAGAAAAGAGAAAAACGACAAATCATTCAAATGGAAATTATTGAGCTCGTTTTAATTTATTATTTGATTAATTGATTTATCGATTCAGGCATAGGTATATTTACCAGTTATCTTCCTAGACTCACTTCTAGGAAGATAACAAAAAAGCTGAGTGACTTCCTTTGATTTTGTCATTTTTTAATGTTAGCAGGAATAAAGTGTGTTAAAGGATGAGTTTTCATTTAAATGGTACAAGGCCTGTACCTCTATAGACCTTCGCCATCCATCCATCCACACAGTGTGTTTAAGGTTTCAATCAGGAGTTTGGAGCATTTGTTGTGATTTATATTCATACTTTTACTTATTTTGGGTAAAGTCTATGAAGTCTACACACGCAAGGACCAAACAGAATATAAGAAAATAAAGGAGCTAAAGTCTAAATACAAACTACACAAAAAAAAGATTGGCTCCTTTGTTCTGTTTGATGGATTGTTCTTTTTTTTACTTTTATCCTTTCCTTCTTTTTTTCCTGTATGAGTTTTATTTTGCTGAGTTTTTCTCTTTATTTTTGTCTTACTTCTAATAAAAATATAGAAGCAGGGTTGGATCCATGCTGCCTAGTTCTGTGAAAAAAGCAGGTCAGAACCAAAAGAAGTACCTTCTGCCCATCGGTTTATCAGCTGAGCGTCTTTGGCCCAAACGGCCCTCAGATGCCGACATCGATTGTTTGAAAAGCAGACAGGTGTGCAGAGGCA
>NW_015114174.1:132759-140259 GCF_001443285.1 Poecilia latipinna | reverse complement strand
TCAGTTAGGTCATTACATAATTTTATGTTTGCAATAAAAGAAGAAAAAAAAACATACAACCCCCCACGAACATAGAAGTTATAATCATTACAAACTAAAACGTTCCTTTTCACCTAACATGCCTGAAATTTAAATAAGACATTTTGTCAATGTTTTACGTCTTGTGAGGTTTTTATTCATTGTATAATCAGTTAGTCGTCCGTTTAAAAATTATTCTACGTACTGTAGTAACAGCAAAGCTTCATTTTTATTATTTTTTTTACAGGGATGCACTGAAAAATAAAATCCTTGAGCGACCCCAGTAATTAATCATCCTGCTGGAAGCTCAGACATCCCACCCTTTTCTGACATGTGAACACATCGTACATAAGTGCTGCCACTTCACACTAGCAGCAACACCCTTCGTAGTGGGAGTTGTTACTGAGTATTTCCACAGAGGCATGTTGGCTGCTCACTTAATCTCAGCAGGTAACAGGAAGCTAAACGCATCGCAGCAACCTTCTTCTGTTTTTATCATTTTTAAGAGTCCAGTTCTGTCGTTGGACCTGCCAACGGATTAGGAAATGTTTCTGGTATTTTGTAAAACCTAGAGTTAATGTAGAGATCTACGGTCTGTGGAGGGAAAAGAGTATTATTGATTTTAACTTTACTCCTGTAAAGTTAAAATGCTAATGACAGTAGCTGTGTTACACACATAGAGTTGCGTAGAAATGATTAATCATTTGGTGTTGACATGTTGGTATGGGTCCCCTTTTGGCCCCCAAAAAAGCTGCTGAGAGCCCCAAACAGGACCGGCCTTGGTTGTAAGACTGACTGCTCCTGGAAAGCCTTTAAATGCTTTGAGTTACAGCATTTGTTTACCTTTTGGGATAAAAAAAATAGATAGTTTTTGGTTTTGCAACCATTTTTATGACAATTTCTGGTCTCTAGTTTCAAGTTGTCTTCAGGTCAGTGACGTCTTTGTTGCTTTTTGTCCCCAATCAGGAGGATGTTTCCAGCCATGAGGGTAAAAATTGCTGGCCTGGACCCGCACCAGCAGTACTACATCGCGATGGACATTGTGCCAGTAGACAACAAGAGATACAGGTGCCCTCCTCCTCCTACACACACACACACACACACACACACACACACACAACTGAGAGCTGCTGAGCATCATCCAAAACAGCAGCAAGCTCTCAGCGCTAAACCTGTCATTAAATCCGGTCATTGTTATTTACGATGCTTGACATTTCAATTCATAAATCCAGAGTTTTCCCGAACAGAACAACTGCTTCACCAAACAGGCTCCGCCGGGGAGGGAGGGAGAATTTTATTTCTCCGGGCTTCGCTGTGGATTCCCACGATGGTCCTAATGTTGTCACACCTGCTTTTTGGCTACGACGAAAATGAAACTGTATGCAAAATGGAAAAAAAAGAAGAAGAAGAAGAAAAAAAACAACATCGGAGCTACAGATGCAGCTGATCAGCAGGAAATCAGGTCAGCTTCAGTCTGTTAGTCAGATCAGCCTTTCAGTTTTATTAAACGCACATCTTTTTTCCTGGACGGGTTTCAAAACATCAGTCCTTGGCGAATACTCGCTGCCCCTCGTTGTTGTGCACGTCTAATTTAGACTGTCTGTCATGTCGGTTATTCGGAACGTTATTTGGATTAAGCAAAGATAGTGCAAGTTGGTCTTTTTGCCCTCACTCCACTACTGTGATAAAAAGAGAAAAAAGTCACCATGGTCATTTGGACTCTAAGAAAAAGAGATAGTATGTGTGTGTGTGTGTATGTGTGTGTGTTTGTTTGTAATAGCTTATGGGGACCATTTTCCAGACACATACCACGTTGTGGGGACCCACTGCTCCTTGTGGGACCAAAGCCTGGTCCCCACAGGGGGAAACGCTGTTTTTGGGTCAGGGGTCAGATTTAGGATAAGGTGTGAATTCAGTTTTGGTTGGGGTTAGGTATGTGGTGATTAGGGTTAGAGTTAGGCTGTAGAAATGAACAGAAGTCGATGGAAGGTCCCCACAAAATAGCCACGCAAACACACGTGTGTGTGTGTGTTTGTGTTGGAGGATGATGTGTGTGTGATGGATCGCTCTGGATAAGCTATAAGACTGATATCCTGGCTCGCAGCGCCGCTCCCTGAAGTCAGAGCCAGGGACGGGAAGATTGAAATGTATTCATCATCATCATCATCATCATCCCACGGAGAAGAGCGGCAGAGCCAGAAGCGGCTGCCTGCGAACAGCACAACTCCCAACATGCATCACTGCAAAAGTTGGGATTTGGAGGAAAAGAGAGAGTGCAACGAAAGAAAACAGAAGGCCGTTGCTATGGAGCCGAGAGACAGACATGATCGATTGATGAAGAGGCTGAGAGAAGTGTGAGGTTCCTTTGAGATGCGGCGGGACGCTGACACAAATGAACCAAACTGATATTTAGAGCCGCTTTCATATTTCTTGGCATCCGTTGGACAAAACAAAAACACAAAGCGAATACAGAAAACCTTAACAGCGGTGTTTTACTATTAGGAAAACCAAAATCCAATTTTTGGGAAGAAAAGAAAATGTGAAACATTTTGTTTACTTTAAAACTCAACTATTTGAACAGCTAGCAATTCCTAAAAGCAACCAAAGCAGTTCTTATTGACTTCAATTAACTTTGATTAGTAATCGAAGACCTTCTGTTTCCCTGATCTATAATACGATGTAACCTGGAGCTCCATTTCTAGTAGTCAGTCTTCAAAAAGGGGAAAGACGAGAATACACACTGTTCAAAAAGAAGCCAGTCTTGAAATGTCAGGAAGCCTAACCCTAACCCTAAGCAAATAAATTGCTTTTATTTGATCAGATCTACATTCAGAGAAATAATCGAAAGGGTTGAAATCAACTGAAACTGTGAAAAAACAAGGCTGAAATGAACCCATGTTTATCTCTGTTATGCATTGAGAAGAAATGAGATTTTCAATCCACTTTTATGCTGTTATGGTATTTCATAAAAATATGACATATGATCAGAAAAGCACCAATTACTCCTGCTGCTTCTGAATTTATTACACAAATGCACCGATTGCCATTGTGGTACATGGACACAAGTGCATAACGTACATAAATTATGAAGATCTGACTTTAAGTGATCAGTGAACCATGTTGGTAGCTTAGCTCTGCAGTCGGTTACCATAGAAACACGCTCCTCGCAGCTTTTAGTTTTAAAACATAGAGGAGTTCCTGTAGTTTCCGTTTTACTCAAGATTAAATATTACAAAAAAAGCTTGATTGGTCTGATGAAAGAAGCGTGGCGGCCTTCTTTCAGCCAGCTGGTCAACCATATGCAGCAATAGCCACACATGAATTAACTCCAGGACTATCTCTTGCATCTTATTTTTAAACCGTAGGAATGGCATGATGGAGAATGTAAGTGGTTTTGAATGAATACATTTTAAAATCTCCGTATATTTTTACACTGCTGTCTGGCTGCGCTTCCATTGACTGTATGATTGCACAATTTGAAAATAAATTAGCATAATAGAAACATTATAATTTTGAAAAATCCCTTACTTTTCTACAAAAACTCGCAAAGTTGGCGTTTCAAAGTTGATTTGTTTTGCAAAGCTGAAAATATTTTTCACATGATCATGTCACATGCTGATCATGTGACATGATCAGCAACCTGAACGCCGCCACTGGAGTTCCTCAGAGATGTTACTCTCCTTTTGCAGCAAATATCAGAAAATAAATAAAGCAAAATGTGCAGCATTATGACAGAATTTCCCCTGATTTTGATAGACAGCTGGATGGTGGTACAGTTGGTAGCGCTGTTGTCTTGCAGGAAGAAAGTTCTAGGTTGAAATCCTGACCTGTGTGGATTTCACATGTTCAGGTTCTCTCTGGGTACTTCAGCATCTCTGTAAAAGGCCGATAGGTGTGAGTGTTTGCATGTATGGTTGTGTGTCTCTGTGTTGCCCTGAGATGGACTGTTTGCTAATTGCTGCTGGCTAGTCTGAAGGAGCTGAGTGGGGGAGTTGCATTGGATGGCTGCGGAAGTTTGGAAACTGCAGCTCAGAGGAGGAGCTTTGTCCTCTAAGGCGGGGCTAAGTCCACCCAGCTGTTTCGAACAGTTGAATGGTTGCCATGGAGATTAAAGGATTTATCAAACATGTGTGAAAGAATCAAGGCAACACACCAGGTATGTTTTTGATTAGGAAATAACATTATAACACAATGAAAAGCTCAAAAAATAGATTTTACATAATACTGCCCCTTTAAAAATGAGAATAAATAAATAAATACAAAAATTTTTGAAGTAATCTGAAGATCTTACCATATAACAGTTTTAAATGTAGAACATGATGGAAAATGCTTTCTAAATTTTAATGACATTTTAAACAGTTCTGTTAACTTTATTTATTAGTCTATATACAACAGAGAAGCTAATTTATTTTAGTTATTTTTTTTAGTTAATTTTAACTATGATTACAAACACCACTGGCACGTAGGCCGCCACATATGCAAAAAGTGGACAGGGGTCAAACAACTCTGGGCAAAAGTGAAGAGAATATTTCATCTGTTGAATATTAACGTCACCAGGTGAGACTTCCAAGCCAGACTCGGATTTATTTTTGTAGAGTTTTACACTTTTAAAGTTGATTGTTGAAGTTAAGTCCCTCATTAAATCCTACTCACTAGGCTAAAATTTTCATAGTTATGTATTTATCTTTGCGATGGTAGAAAGTCGTCAAGTCGAAATCAGAGATCAGATACCAATTCAGATTTTGATTGATTTATATTTTTCTTTTCACTGTAACAGACAAAATAATAATAATAATAATAATAATAATAATAATAATAATAATACATTCTTCAGGTTCTGTGATGGGGTTAGTAGATTTAAATCCACCAGAAAAAATCAAGGAATTACAAGTCTTCAAAAACTTTTAAAGAATCAGACAAAACTTTGTTTTTTTTACTAAAAACAACATTAAAGGAGTTTCCAAAATGTTGGGAATTTGTAGCTTTCATGTGTTTAATGAATTGAAAAATTATTATTTTTTATTTTTTTTACTGTTTGACCAGGCATTTACTAATCAAGGGAAAACCACTTGAATCTCATCTCTAACCCATGGATTGATGCATCTCTGCTAACATTCCCATATTTGCTTTGATAACTCAAGGAGCTAAAAGATGTTTAAAACTTCGGCTTGAAACTGAACAGAAAAAAGGCTTAAAAGAAATTAAAACCCTTAATTTAGCCAGAATCACCTTGAATAGATGATTCTGGAAGGAAAAAAGCAGATTATTAGAAGTCTGCTGAATGTCTGAGATGAAACTTTATTGATGGGATTGAAGCAGGCCAGTTCAAATGTGTTGCTGTGTGAGAGTAGAAGTTATTAAAGGTAACAGGAGACAAAGATCCGCCATCTCCTCCCATCTGCAGAGCTTATTTATTTACACCAGACTTATCAAGCAGAAACGAAAACATTCATAAACAAAAGAAAAAACACGACCGATTCTTATAATTTCACTGCTGCAATCAGATCATTCGATTTGACCTTAAAAAAAAAAAAGAAAACACAAAGTTTCCACCGGAGCGTTCTGTAGGCGTTCCGCTCTGCAGCTTCTCCCACCAGCAAACCAAGACATCATGGAGGATTTTTAGAGGCCAGGAAGGTCTTGTAAAATTAAATAGGATTTTCTTCCAGGCTGGGGAATTTACCACAGGACTTTGCAAACCCAGCCGGCCTCTGTCACTGGTGTGTCTCACAGTGCCTGGGAGTTTGCCGTCTGGAAATGTGGGGCTTTATTGGGATCGGTCCCGCTTTGCACAGTGCCGCTTGCCCCGCTTCAGCAGCGCCTCACGGTACTGCTCATCAAGCGCTTACATTGCAGCGATTACTTATGCTGAACAACTTGCTTGGGAATGTTTAATGTCATTGATCTTAGTGCCTCGATTCCTGTGTGTAGCGCAGCATTTTATAACTCATCTATTTGGTTTGGAAACGCACTTATAGCTCTTCAGGATCTTACTCTGTGATGCTATGCACAACCTCTGGAAAGTCTCTCATCATTACTAAAGTTGATAGCTTAAAGACAATCCAGTTAGGACTGTTTCACCAACATATGAACCCAACCAAGAGTCGATTTAGCAAAACAGGATTCGTTATAGATGTGACCCAACATGCTAAGTTAAGTTTTCAACCTGAAAAGTTGGTTAAATGGAGTCGCTGCCCGCCGTGCGGCGTACAAGCATGTGACTCATTAATAAGGCTTCGTAATAACATGGACGCATACCGAGTTTTCATTTCGACTCTGTTGGACAGCACGGACTTCAAACTTTATAAAAGTGGTGTTTTTATATTGGTTTTGTGGTTATTTACTTCAAAATAAAGCCAGAAATAAGATCGATCATTTCCGCCTTATTTTGTGGGGTCTAAATGTCCCACATTTCGAAACAACCAATAAAAATGTGTTGACGGTCTGTTGCTAGGTAGAATGGAGACACGCGGAAAGAGACGAGGGGGGTGGGGGTTTATTTGGATACGGCAAGAGACTAGGGCACAGTGATGCTGTGGATTTTACTAAGAGTGTTTCGATGGGTTTTTTAGACTATAAGTGTGTTAGTTAGAGTTCGTGGTGTGTGCAGGGTTAGTAGTAGTTTTGCTAGCTATCGCTATATGGCTTCATACCGAGCGCTGACGCACAGAGAAGTGAGACTCCACGCCGGGATGGCCATTTAGACCTCGACTTCAAAGGGTTAAAGTGACCAGAGGCTAACATGGAGGCTACCAGAGGGGGAGATACAAGAGATAATCCAAACTACTAACACATTTGTAACAATTCAATTTCTAAAACAGCAAAAACTCAAAATTTATACTCAATATATTTCAACAGCTTAATGTTGTCAATGGTGCATTCTGTTTGTGCTTGGATTTTGAGTTTTCCACGTTTCTAGCTGACGTTTTCCCGTTGGGAGAGTCTGGAGTCACAGCTGCTAGCTTAGACTTAAACATAGCAGCAAAACCTGGCTGTAAGCTGTAGCGAGAGATAATTTTTTACTAACTATTCACACGGTTTGTGACTCATTAAACCAGCGGTACAAAACTACTGTGAAACATCTTTGTGAAAATGTTCTTTAAGTCTTTAACACAAAAAAAGAGAGAGAATTAACTCGTATTGCTAACGGTAGCTAGCGCTACGACATGTAGCAAATCTCACAGGTTGTTGAATTTGGAAGAGGAATCTGCTTGAATCGGGTTTGACGTCATTTCAAGCAAAATCTTTCAGATACCATGTCGATAGGAGGGGGGTACTAGCTGGCACTAATTAGCATCGAAAAGCTAATTTTGTTTTTATTAAACAAACCTTTCCTCTTGAGTGCCGTCAGTACAACTCACCGAGATTACTGGCATTATACAGCATTAGTTTACCTTTGTGTTATTTCTTATTTCATCCAGAGGAAGAGGTTCAGTGAAGTTTAATCAGATTGTCATTCAACAACTTTTCTCCAATCCGAAA
>NW_015114174.1:120440-130313 GCF_001443285.1 Poecilia latipinna | reverse complement strand
TAACATGGAGGCTACCAGAGGGTGAGATACAAGAGATAATCCAAACTACTAACACATTTGTAACAATTCAATTTCTAAAACAGCAAAAACTCAAAATTTATACTCAATATATTTCAACAGCTTAATGTTGTCAATGGTGCATTCTGTTTGTGCTTGGATTTTGAGTTTTCCACGTTTCTAGCTGACGTTTTCCCGTTGGGAGAGTCTGGAGTCACAGCTGCTAGCTTAGACTTAAACATAGCAGCAAAACCTGGCTGTAAGCTGTAGCGAGAGATAATTTTTTACTAACTATTCACACGGTTTGTGACTCATTAAACCAGCGGTACAAAACTACTGTGAAACATCTTTGTGAAAATGTTCTTTAAGTCTTTAACACAAAAAAAGAGAGAGAATTAACTCGTATTGCTAACGGTAGCTAGCGCTACGACATGTAGCAAATCTCACAGGTTGTTGAATTTGGAAGAGGAATCTGCTTGAATCGGGTTTGACGTCATTTCAAGCAAAATCTTTCAGATACCATGTCGATAGGAGGGGGGTACTAGCTGGCACTAATTAGCATCGAAAAGCTAATTTTGTTTTTATTAAACAAACCTTTCCTCTTGAGTGCCGTCAGTACAACTCACCGAGATTACTGGCATTATACAGCATTAGTTTACCTTTGTGTTATTTCTTATTTCATCCAGAGGAAGAGGTTCAGTGAAGTTTAATCAGGTTGCCATTCAACATGGCCGCCTGAATGACGAGCTTCCTCGTCATCTTTTCTCCAATCCGAAAAAACAAGGTTACAGTTTTGGATTTGGTTTTTCTAAGAGTCTCTATCTTCTGTCCCAACGGCATAAACCCAGCGTTTAGGTCGAACTAAGTATTAAATCTGACTCTCATTCTTCACAATTATGAAAATAAATGCACACGCTCACATTAAAGACACATTTACAAATGAAAAACAGCACTGCACTTGTGAGGGCAAACTGAGCTGCAAGTAAACCACTCACAGCTTTAAAACCTTCATTTTTACAAAGCTTTGAAACAGTAAAGAAAAATAAAAAAAACTCTTTAAAAAAATCGCAGTAATTTTGCTTTTGTTCCAAGAATACATCTTTTTCAGAGTTTACCAGAATATTCATACCATCTAAATTATCAACAAAATTTGATTTTAACCTAACCCTCCATCCAGTTTGTGTGAATCTCTTATTTCTGGATATTATTTGTCAGATTACATTTGTGCTACCGGTGCTTTCAGGCCAACATTAAGGCCTCCAGAGGCCTGGCCCGGTCTGAACTCCAAACTGAAGGACCGACCTAAACATGATTCTCGCGTTAGTCACGTCAGCGGTGACCAAGAATGCTCTGAGAGCGAGAAGCGAAAGCCGAAACATATCGACGGTTGTTGGTTTTTATTTGTACGGAAATCTGAGAGGACACATTTGCTCTCTCAAAACTTTTTGGCCTTTTTTTTATGAGCCCGAGCCAAACATTCAGCCCAGGATGCTCACTCTGTCAGTGCAGTAACTCAATATACGGGCCGATCTCGCGTATGCCAGCCTAACCGTGTTGCAAACACACGCTTTTAGCAATTACTTCTTGGAGCCACGTGTGTGTGTGTGTGTGTGTGTGTGTGTGTGTGTGTGTGTGTGTGTGTGTGTGTGTGTGTGTGTGTGTGGTAATGTAATATAGGGAGAGAATCTGAGCGTGCATTTCAGTTTAGTTTTGTCAGCTGTATGGCTTGGTGTTGGCTGAGAAGTCGTAAAGCTTGCCCTCCTTCCCCCTCCACGTCTCTCATCCCCATCTGTCCAGTAAGAGTGTCACATAAAGTCCAATCTTTATTAATCGTGCCGGTGCCAGATGGCGGATTTATGAAAGATGAAAGCGAGAGGACTAATCAGATTTCCAGTCCTGTTTGGGGAGCTTGAGTTTCCTCGTTCCTTAACACTTTCCCTGCTACGCCGAGCGTAACCCTAAACAGCGCTCCAAACAGGAAATTGCAGGAACGCCTGGCACCCTTTGTTGAGGTTTGTGCATCTGTGAAAGGGGGAGAGAGGGCGTGAAGGTCAAAGGTCACGGAGAAGAGCGCGGCATTGCAGCTAGCAGCACAGCGCAGCTAAGTGCTGCAGGAAGTTAGAAAAGTAAAACTTTGACATGCTTTACCCACTGGTGGCATCGGATTAGCAAAAAACAAACAACAAAACCAAGGTCTTATTATTTTCTCTTAAATAATCCAAACTAGTGAAGCTTTTTAAACATGTTCTTTACAACTAAATAAGGAATCTGTTCTGTCTCAGTAAACGTCACCATGACGCTCCCAGTGTGTTAAAGAGTTCAGTTGACTCAGTAATCATGTTGAGAAAAATGAATGCAGTGACTATTCCGTATTCAGTGTTTTTGTTTATTAGAAACCCTGTGAGCTATTAAATATGCCGATTTTTTAGGTATATCCCGCCGTTGTCTGCACGAGGAAGTCCGCTGAAGTTAATTTAATATCCCGCAAGGTTGCTTTTTGACTGCTTTAGAAAAACAGAGCATCTTCAGTCAGAGGCTTCTTCAAATGGGCTGTAACACAGGCTGCTACAGGAGATCCTTCCAGCTCACAGCTCATCACCGTCTACAAGAACTTTTTGAAGACTTTTGAGTTAATGCGAGCTACAGCAACATTTCATTTCCCCTTTGGAGTCAATAAAGTATTTTTGAATTTGAATTTTTAAAGATTCATTTATGCACTGCTTAAATGAATGGCATTATGGCAGAAATATGAATGTGACTCAGGATCTCTCTCGTGACCTTTGACTCTTTATGCATTAAGGCGGACATTTTCCTGTACAAAGTTGATCATTATCAAATTTACAATTGAGATAACATTATTTTTAGCATAGTATTTAAAAATTTAACAATTGTTTTTCATGCAGATGTTTATTTACATTGGCTATAAAAGGAATACACAAAACTTCTTTTTTTTACCATATTAACTGTCTTAAAGTCAGTTTTTATGGTTTGTTTCCTTTTAAGAATGTAAAGTTGCTGGAATATTTTCTTAGATTAAAACACAAGGCAGATAAAGAACTATTATAGAAGTTGATTCTGACATGGATCTTGTAATTAATTTGAACATAATGCAGGTTTATAAACCAAAAGTTTGATCTATTATCAACTTCATCCATTTGCTCTCAGCAAATAGCACAAAAAATAATAAGAAGAAATGAAGTAAAACAACAAAAACACTGACGCTCTGAGAGAGCCTCTCAGACTCTCTGGGTTGCAGATAAGGCATGTTTTATGCGTAGTTCATGTTTACAATCCATTTATATTTACATTTATGTGGTTTAAAGCGTACATTGGAACACGTTGAGGGAGAAGTGTAGAAAATTTGCACATCACGAAAACACCGACTGGTCTGACTTTTCTCTGCTGCCATGATGCGTCTTCAGGACTTAACCTGCTCACTCCGTCCATGTCCATGTCCATGTCCACGTCCATGTCCTGTCCACGTCCACGTCCATGTCAGTAATGTTTGCACTGATTTGTTGTTGCAGCGTCTTAACTGATTTTCTTTAGAAAAGTATTCAGACCCATAGATTTTCTTCCACATTTTGCTGTATTACAAAACTCAGGGTATTTTAAGGAAACATAAACTCTTAGCCATTATTTTTGGTCTAGTTTCTATAATGCAAATATCTTAGTACACTTGAAATAAGACAAAACTAACTCATAAGTAACCTTTTAGTAAGATATAGGAGCTTGTTTTAAGTCAATACTTTTTGAAAAATGGGAAAAATGTTTTGAGAGAAATAATCTGCCAGTGGAACTAGAACTAACACTTCTTCCTCAGTATTGACTTAAAACAAGCCCATCTGTCTTACTGAAAATTTAGCTTTCATTAGTTTTTATATGTTTCAAGTGAAATAAGATATTTGGACTAGAAACTAGACTAAAATTACTTGGCAAGATTTCGCTTTTTTGCAACAAACCTAAACAAAGTTTTGATTGTGAAGTAAGAGGAAAATGATGAATTATTTTCAAAATGTAGTACGACTACATGTGTTCTGACTTCACGTTGGATACTTCCTGTAAACCACCATCCGCTGCACCTACAGCTGCAGGTTTTTTTGGCTGGATAGCTCCAGGAACTTTGCTCCTGCAGCGACAGAATTTGTGTCTCGTTTGCAAAACCAGCTCAATTCCTGTAAGATTGGATCAATTTTGCACCTTCTATCAAAGTTTTCTGGTATGAGTTTCCCAACATTTATCTCCATCCTTCTACCTATCAACTCCAAATTGCTTCCCTGTGTTTCCATGCATCCACTGAGTTTTCCCCCATAGGAACATTGTGCTCAGTGTCACGCAACACATTCCATGTTGCGATTGTTTTGGTCCCATCTGAGCCGAGCTACAGTACGGACATTTTACGACTTTCTTCCAACGACAACTTTCTTCGTTCCGTCCCCCAATTAAGGTCAGATTTGTGGAGTCAGCAGTCAGTGCAGGTCCTGTCAACAGCTCCACCCAGGGGGATGTGGTGAGAGGGGTCCAGAGGGCTGGGGGTCGTCAAATCCAGGCCTGGAGGTTCGGTGACCTGCAGCTCTCAGATGTGTGCCCGGTTCAACACACCTCAATCAAATGGCTGAACTACCTCCTCACCATGCATTCAAGTTCTCCAGAGTCCGGCTAATGGCCTCATTACTTGGCTCAGGTGTGTTGAAAGCGGAGGCACATCTGAAACCTGCAGGACTCTGGCCCTCCAGGTCCGGATTTGAGGGTTCCTGCCATAAAGGCCTGGGCTTTAAATTAGTAGTGGGACTCAATTCAGACTTTCTGTTGAGTCAGTTGGACGGTCTGTAGTTAATTAATTGAAGTATAAGTCAACAAAATAAGCAAAATTTTCAGTTAGAAGACCTTTTTTTTCTGCTAGGTTATTGAACGAACACACACATGAGCTGAACAATAACAATATTTATTGTTTTTAATGTTATTCAGGTTATTCACCAATCAGATTGGAGCAAAGTGCTGTTATACCTATTCATCTTTCGAGTAGTTCAGAAAACCCTAGATCATTCATAGAACATAATTAGAACTGTGGACGCTAACATTAGCATTGGGGACGTCTGTGCTAGTTGCTACATTTTTAGCACTGAGATGCTAGTTTAAGAAAAGATAAACCTTTTTTAGTCCCACAGTGGAAAATTTAATAACATACAAAACAGAACAGTGTACAAAAGAACACCATACAAGCTAAAGCTAAGCTATAAAGATAGTCTTGATTAGCTTTGCTGATAGGCTAACTCCTTTTAGCACAATAGTTTTCTCCAGCGTCCAATAAGATCTTTTTTTTTTTTTTTTAGCAAAAATTAGCCGCCTGTGGGACGAGAGACATCCATTGTTGCTGGCGGATGTCGCTTGTGCGTTGGATTTATGGACATCCCAGAAACACGTGACTTTAAAGGTTCCAGTCAAAAAAAATTTATATATATATATATATATATATATATATATATATATATATATAATTTTTGTTGAAAACTATTTGCCGTTTTCCTTCGATTTCGCGATCATGTGTTACTTTATCTTGCTCTGTCACAGGAAATCCCAATAAAATACAAAATACATGTACGTTTGTATCGTGACGAAATGTGAAAATGTTTGGAAGACCAGTTGTGATGTGCCTGTGTGGGGTGAGAGTGTGACCCTCCCAGACCAGAAATATCTTCTGCCATGTGTGACGTTTGTTTTCTTCTTACACACACATGTGGGTTTTGCTTGTGGCAGAATGTATAATTTTTGCCTGTCTCTTGTGTGTGTGTGTGTGTGTGTGTGTGTGTGTGTGTGTGTTAAACAGGGTGGTGCAGCCTTTCGAAGGCTATAACAAAAGGCCCAAATGAAAGTCTTGTCCATGTTTCAGGAGTGAGTGATGACTTTGGCAGAGGCTCTGCAGATAAAACACTTTCAACTGAGCTCAGGGCCAGAACTAAAAGCAAACAGCTGTGCTCCTCTCTCTCTCTCTCTCTCGCTCTCTCTTTTCGCACTTATTTCCAGCCATACGCTGTCATTCTTCTTCTCCTTTCCCCTCCCTCTTACTTCTTCTACCCCTCCGTTTGCTTTATTTACCTGAGTTTCTCTCTTGACAAGCCGCCACGTTAGTTGGCCTCTCCCCCCTCTATACCGTTATCGCTAATTTCTTTGTCCTTTCAGTTCTTCCTTCTTTTGTTATTTTTCTCCACACCAAGGTACTAACTGAACTATGTTTTTGTAAAACGAACACTAACAATACTTACTTTTTAAAATTTTATTTCTCTCGACTTGTTTTTCTCCTGCCCTCTTCCTGCTGTTTAATAGGTGGAACTCCCCACAGTACCAAAACCTTGTGTACAACATCATCAAATATTATGGCCACGCTTAATTGAAACTACGCAGCCGAGCGTGTGACTGCATGTGGGTTGTTTTATGTTGGCCTTGTTGAATATTTTAAGTGGACTGGAGAAACGGCGGACTGGATTTTTTATTTTTATTTTTTTGTGGCAACGCAGCTCGACGTTTAGGGTTTTTTTTCCTCAGCAGAGAGAAACAAACTCTTGACGCCTTCCAAGGGTTTCAAGAGCAGGTCATCAGAACCAGACCGACCGTGACCTGACCTCAGTGCGGTGACGAGGCCAAGGTCAGAGCGCCGATAACTTTACGTCAAATGTTAGCGGAAGCGTCAGAAACAGGCATACGAACCGGAGACGAAAATAGTTTTGGTAATCGTGATATATTGAAATATTTCAAGAAAAAAAAAATCGGATTTAGCCATCTTTATTTCAAGCCAGACATAAACATAATCACGTGTTTTAGTTGGGTTGTTGTCCAGGCGTTCACGCTGCGGTTCTCGTTGTTGTTTTTTTTCGTGCAGGTACGTGTACCACAGCTCCAAGTGGATGGTGGCGGGAAACGCGGACTCCCCGGTGCCGCCGCGGGTTTACATCCATCCGGACTCTCTGGCTTCAGGAGACACCTGGATGAGGCAGGTGGTCAGCTTCGACAAGCTCAAGCTCACCAACAACGAGCTGGACGACCAGGGACACGTAAGGAAACGTCTTTCTTTATTTTTTTAAAGCCCCCACGTCACCCGGTGCGCAGTGTTGCATCATTCATGCGGTTTGAGTCAATATGGTGCGGCTCCCCTTTTACAACCCTAAGAATACGTTCATCTTTTGTTGCATCAGCATAATCTAAAAAATAATAATAATGAATAAAATAAGATCTTTATTTGAGAATTTTTATTTTGTAAAAAATGTTTTTATAAAACATGTTAACATTTCATATAGTTTTTAGTTTTTGAAGTTTTTTTGTTTTGTGTTATTTTTTTTACTGTAACTTCAACATAATTGAAACAGTTTTTAAGTTATAATTTACTTTTTCAAGTTAGTCAAAGTTTCTAGTAAATCCAGACAGCAATTCCATTAAATTCAAATTTAAAAATACTTTATTGACTCATATTAATTCAAAGAGTTGTTGTAGTTAGTGATGGCTGTGGCCAGGAAGGGACTTCTGCAGCAGTCTGTGTTGCGGGTAATTTGAAGACACTCTGTTTTTCAATGGGAGTCTCATTGAGATGCTTGACTGGGTTGACCATCATTGTCTTGTTTGATAGTACTATTATTATAACTCAGGATTTCCTATTTCCTCAATTCTTTTATGCCCTGTTCAAAAAGGGAAACACAAGAGAACATTTAAGTTAGACTTATGTGTCTTTAAATAGGTAAAACAAACAAAAAAAAAGAGCTGAAAATGGGTTGGAAGGCTTAAAAATGTCCAGAAAGCCATATTTCATTTCATTTCATTACCAAAACACAAATGAGGCGAAACTCACTTTCTGACAGCGGTGGCAAATGTTTTGCAGTGCTACTGAACTAGAGGCTTTTTATCTCCTCCAGAATAAAACAGCGGTGAAGCTTAGGCCTAAAATGGTCTGATTCTGGTTTAGTTAAATTAAAGTTAACTGTCCTGAAGTGGGGTCAGGAGGGAAGAATGCCACAGCAGAGTTTTCTACATGTTCTGCCTCTCTGTGGCTCTACGTCAGACCACAGCGTCCCGCTTCACCCGACGGACTTTTGCTCTTCAACGTTCAAGCTGTGATTTTCATTTTCGTTCCCTTTTGAGTCTCACATGGTGCCGGAGCTGGGTTAGCCATCCTTGGATGGAAATGTTTCTTTTTTTTGATGCATTTGCATGAAAGGAAACTTGAAAGGGAATATCTTGGTGAACCCGTTGCGTTCATGACTCACGCGGCCGTGAGACTTGCTCAAAATCGATTTTCTCTCTTCTGTGCCACACGCCGCCCTCCCACGCTCTTTTCTCTTTTTTGAAGTCCGCGTCTTGTACGGGAAACATATTAGAAGTCTGGAATTTGAACCAGTGTGCTGAATTTAATACATAATATTTATTCCCTTCAAGCAGCACAAGGATTTTGTTATAAAACGGTTTGGGTAAAGGCACATAATGACTGAAGTTGATTTGTATTTCACTCAAGCAGCGACGCAGCTAGAACTCGAAGTCTCACCGCAATACGCCTGATTTACTGCCTCGCTCGCAGGCAGCCAGTTACAAAGGTAGTCAGCTGAATTGAGTTTCTTAGTGGTTCTTGGCCGCTCCGAATGGATAATGTGGGTTTAAAGGTGCAATATTTAACCGTAATGCACCAAGTAAAATCATCAGCTCTTTGATTTACTGCTTCATGTATCTAATCAGGCAAAGCGACTCAAACGGCTCCGTTACCGAAGACAATCGGGACCCTGTTCGCATTTTGCGCCGACCGGGATCCTCGGTGATCTGGTTGCCAAGAGAACATCACCAGACGCGGCTGATCAGTGCACATTCACAGGCGGTCCGTCTGCTGCAGCAGGATCCACATCAGGTTCTGGCAGTCAGAACGCAAATGAGTCCTGGACTGGATTAGAGAACCGCATACCGACCCGACGTGACTGCACTCATTCTGTGGAGTTACAGACAGGACGGTTTCTTCTTCTTCTCCTGAATTAAAAATAAAAGCATTTATCCATCCCTGAGAATAAACTGAAGAAACAAACGGCCCAGTCAAAGTGCAGTTCGCATCTGATTTTGTGACTTTCAGGGTTTGAAAATATGGGAACTTATCCACATTTTCATTTACGTTCTCCTCTGTTTGTGTTGTCATCCATGTTATTTGGCTGAATCAAAGTAAGAGCGTTTGCACTGATTAGACCTCAGTCACCTACTAGCCCACATTAACTGATCAATATGACTGGAATGTATTGGAATCAATTGCATTGATCTGAGCTGAATTTGGATGGAAATGGTTTGAATATGAACTGGAACTGTTTGTCTTCTGGTTTGTCCTCAGATTAAAAATGCTTTCAATTGTCGCTTTATGAATAAACTTTAGGTAAAGGTAATCAAATTGTGCATGCTACGTTTGCTATGTCTGTTTATTAATTTATTTTTAAAGACAATTTCTTAAATGATCCTAAATAATATATGTTAGAAAAAAGATTTCTTTTACATATTTGTTGAAACTGTCACCATGTCATGACATGACTGTTAGAAATATCAAGCTCCTCTGCCATCTCACAGTTCTACTGTTGCAGAAGAAATGCACCACTCCTGACAAAAACAGCCAACCAGAGCCAGGAGGAGGGCCTTAGCGCTGTCAGTCATGCTCATGTATGCGCTGGTAAATGTGCTAGTGGCAGAGAAACAGCTTACAGTTACAGTAAAATCATTTATCCGCATTCATTGGTGGCCATGCTAACTAGCCTAAGCATTCACAATAGGCTATGCTAGCTGCAGCACAGCAGAGCAAGGTGTAAGTAGCGCAAACAAGAGGGTGATTGAAACAACCAATCAGAGCCTCTTGGCTCTGATTGGTTGTTT
>NW_015114174.1:115343-116980 GCF_001443285.1 Poecilia latipinna | reverse complement strand
ATATATATATATATATATATATATATATAAATTTACATCCTGTAGCTTTAGAGCATGTCCACAAGTGGTCATATAATTCTAAGTCAGCTTAATGAAAAAATAGGTCATGCTTTCAGTTTCACTTTGAGATTCAAGTATCCAGAATCCTGAGGTGAGTGAAGGTGAGTGTCAGATTAAGTCCTAGTTTTGTTAGGTGATTGCCAGGATGTTTGAGTCGTCGTGGTGTTTATTTTGTGGTGGGTGTGTGCTATGTACTACAGCTTATGTCAAAAGTAATCAAAATAATACTCAAAATAATATTAATCTTGTCTGTTCATTCTATGTCTTCTTACATTTCGAATTATGTTTTTGAGTAATTATGCTTTTAAAATGGAATTACTGAAAACTAATCATCGTCAGTGCATCATATGTTACAAATTGTATCTAGAAAATCAATCAAACATGCGGTGTGACATTCATTTCAAAAATATTTTGCATTACACAACTCTGTTATAAAAATAGTCTCCCTCCTGTAAAGCCTGTGGTACATCTGCAGTCTGTGGTAAAACCTTTAAATTTTATCACACAATCCCAAACTACAGGAGACGTTTCTTGACAATTTGCCAGCCAAGACATAAATAATCCCCTTTCTAAAAAGGAAAAAAAAGACCCTGCTTCTGTTGGCATGTCGGATGATTCATGACACTTACTTTATGCTGCCTGTTTTTCATGATACCGACTTTTCAAGGAACCCGCAATTCACAAAGAAAAGTCGAACAAGGATCGGTGGGACTTCCCACACAGGGAGCTTCCAAATTCATTTCCTTTAGCCCCTAAACACCCACCGGGAAAAACACAGAGTTTAAACGAAACAGCAGGAGAGGAAAAAAAAAAAGACACACTTCCAACCAGCGACCATATGTTATTACATATGTCACCACCGAGCTGATGTGATCATCTGCAGGGCCCCGATGGAGCCGGGACCTTCCCGGAACACATTAAACCCGATGCTGCCATTTTGTCGCAGCGCTGGAAATGTCTCCTCTCGGCGCCGTCCGAACGTCGTGTGTGACTGCAGTTCCCACCGAGACGACGGCTAACATGTAGCCGTAACGTCCATAAACGTGACATCTCTTTGCTGCGTTCCCTTCTGTGGTGTTAGACATGCTACATCTGATTTTGATCAAATGAACCCACCCATAAAAAGGAACAATCATGGCCAAGTAAACATCAATAGTCTTTGGTGTTCCTATAGAAGTGGATGTAATACCTAAGCCACTCCAGCAGGTGGCTAAGACGCTTACAGAAACGGCATCAAGATTCAAAAGAAGCTAATGCTAAATTTCTATGCTAAAGGTTCTAGCAAAACAATTGTAGCTCAACTTTTGTTTGGTACTGCTGATAATTTCCTCTCAGTAATTCAGCTTACAAAAGAATTTCAATGGAAACAAAGGAAGGGTAATGTGAGACAGGAGGAAATAAATTCAATAAAAATAGAAAATAAAAATAAAAATCTGATTGTTGTGGCTTCTAGCACAGAGAGCAACAATGAGCATGTGCAAACCAGCATCCATAAATGGATGAATATATATATATATAAAAATTCCCCTCTCACCCTCCATGGGTGGTCTCTTTCATCCTCTGAGCTCGGGTCCTCT